>NC_133330.1:33197113-33299613 GCF_042186555.1 Aquarana catesbeiana
TTTAGGAGCTGATTAAGAAGGTTTAAGACACTATTGAGATAAACATAGATAGATAGATATATAAAGAAATATATAAAAAGAAACAGAAAGAAAGAGAGAGAGGGAAGTGAGGAAGGAAGAGCAAAAGAAAAAAGGAAGGAAGGTATGGATGAAGGACAAAACTAGAGCAGAAGGAGGGATGAAAAGAAGAAAGGGGAAAAAAAGAGAGGAAAAAGGAAGGAGTAAGGAAGAAGAAAGAAAAGAATGATGAAGAAAGGGACCAAGGTATAGTGGGACAAAAAGCAAGGAACGAGTGAGGAAGGAGAAAAGAAAGAAGTGAGGAAGGATGGACAAAATAAAGGAGGTAAAGGAAAGAAGGAAAAAAGGGAAGGAAGAAAGGGAAAAATGGTAGGAAGGGGAAAGGAAGGAAGGAAGGAAGGAAGGAAGGAAGGAAGGAAGGAAGGAAGGAAGGAAGGAAGGAAGGAAGGAAGGAAGGAAAAAGGGAAGGAATAATGGTAGAATGGGAGAAAGGAAGGAGTGATGAGGGATGAAAAGAAGGAGGGGAAGGAAAAAGCTAGAGAGAGGGAAAAGAAAGAAAGAAAGAAAGAAAGAAAGAAAGAAAGAAAGAAAGAAAGAAAGAAAGAAAGAAAGAAAGAAAGAAAGAAAGAAAGAAAGAAAGAAAGAAAGAGACAAGGGTAGAGCTGGAGAAAGGAAAGGAAAAAGTGAGGAAGAAGGGATAAGAGGGAGGAAGGAAGGAAGAATGGGAAGAAGGAAGGAAGGAAGGATGGAAGGAAGGAAGGAAGGAGTAAAAAAACCTGAGTAAGATATTAAGCATATTTGAAACATACAGTATTGGAAAGAATATTAGAAATAAAGGGGGCAGGAAGGGTGAAAGAAAGGAGGGGACAAAATGAAGCAGAACACAAGGAGGAACGGTATAAGGAAGGAAGAATGGGGGGAAAGATAGGGAGGAAAAAAAGGATGAAAGAACAAAAGAAAGACGGAAGGAAGGGATGAAGAAATGGACAGGAACAGTAGAAGGAAGAAAGGAAAGAAGTGAGGAAGGAGGGGATGAGAGGAAAGAAGGGTAAGGAGGGAGAAAGGAAGGAAGGAGCAAGAAAGGAAGAACAAAGGAAGGAAGGAAGGGTTGGGAAAAAAAAGGGGGACAACAGTAGAGCTGGAGAGAAAAAAAAAGGAAAGCAGTGAGGAAAAGGGTTAGGGAAGAACAAAAGAAAGAAGGAAGGAAGGGATGGGAGGAAAGAAGGAAGAAACAAAGGCACAAATGGGAAAAGTAAGGGAGGGAAAAGAAAAAAAAATGAAAAAAAGATGATAGATATATAGATTATAGATAGATAGATAGATAGATAGATAGATAGATAGATAGATAGATAGATAGATAGATAGATAGATAGATAGATAGATAGATAGATAGATAGATAGATAGATAGATAGATAGACACAGCATATTATGTATTGGGATGCTCTTGTTCCTGTACTTGGCTGTGTCTCTAATAATTACTTTCCATGACGGATTAAACAACAGATCCCTTTTACAGATAATTAAATTAAGAAGAACAAAGTCTCAGTGAAGAAATGGGATTTCTCATTCATTCTGTGGTTAGAAATGGATGTTTGATGACATCTCACATACCGTCATTTACACCATTTACAATGTCTTTAGGTTGTGAAAAGTAATTATAAAATCCATATACAGAGAACAATGGCGGCGTGTCGTAGATGCCAGCGATTACTAACAATAGGTCCCATCCTCCATCGTACTTGTACAGTCAGTGTGATATTCTACCATTCTTCAACCCCGAGATTTACCAATCTCCAATCTTGTAAAAAACAATTGTTAGCGATCTGCCCGCGGTCTGTCTGTCTATATGATTTGGGTTAGGTTCACATCCAGCATTCCATTAATGTACGTTTCATACTGCGAGTTTTCGTGCTACACACATAGGGCAGTCTATTCATTTCAGTGGGCTGTCCTATGTGCAACAAATGCTTAAAACAAGCTTGCATACTTTTTGCGTGTTTTACGCTTTGCACATTTTTAGCCGCACATTTTGATGTGTTTGACGCGCATTTTGACATACGCAACAACGTGTATCTGCTGGCCATGTTTAGGGTGCCCTTAACAATAAATGGCACTGCTCGTGTTGCAAAAACAAGCTTGAAAATGCATACTTTTGCGTGCGCTCACGTGACACTCAGGTGTGAATGCAACCTTTAGGATTAAAAAGCTACATGCTTTCAATTGTAAATAAGGACTGTTCAATGATTTACAAAACTCAGCTCTAGAGTTAAGGGCTTTGTAAGGCAATGTTCACACTGTGCTGGTTGAGAATTTGCACAGTCATAAGCTTTCCCGAGACGCACAGAAATGTGCTACCCTTTAGCAGACTTCTTTTGCGCAGGGATTTCTTTTGCACTTTTTCCACACTTGGGACATCCCATTGAAATGAATGGACTGCCCTACACACAACACACGGGAACGTGGGCTCCATCACACCAGCATGGTGTATACAGAGCGTAAATCTGTCTCTTATCAGAAACAATGTGTGTTGGAATTTGTTAAAGCTGAGCTCCAGGACGTTATTATTATCCCCCGTACACACGATCGGAAATTCCGCCAGCAAAAGTCCGATGAGAGCTTTTGGTCGGAAACTCCGACCGTGTGTATGTTCCATCGGACTTTTGCTGACGGAATTTCCGCCAGCAAAAGAAAAACATTTATATATATATATATATATATATATATATATATATATATATATATATATATATATATATATATATATATATATATATATATATATATATATATATATATATTTATGGTCGGAGCCCTATGTCCGATATGGACATAGATAACACTTAATAATAAAGATAAGACTTACCATCGGAAATAGACCTGGAAGTGTGGACTTACCATATGAAATGGACCTGAAAGTGTGCCTTGGTCTAATGGCCGGTATGCCAAAATAAGGGGGCATACCCTGGTTTTAAGAAATGATTATTCTGTAGAGAGAAATGAGATGAAATGAATGAAATGAAATGAATGCCTTGAAATGGGGATGGGAGGGTGGGTATCGCGCACAGGAAACCGACAAGCACCACAGGTGAGCGGGCTGCTTAAATACCCACCGGGCTCCTCCCATAAATTCAGGCCACCATACTGGCCTTCCTACTTATGGTCGGAGCCCTATGTCCGATATGGACATAGATAACACTTAATAATAAAGATAAGACTTACCATCGGAAATAGACCTGGAAGTGTGGACTTACCATATGAAATGGACCTGAAAGTGTGCCTTGGTCTAATGGCCGGTATGCCAAAATAAGGGGGCAAAAACATTCAGGTAGGGATATAATATATAATTGGTTTTCAGGTATTCATTGAGCCAATTTGGAGAATGCCTGTGCCATCTCTACTTGAGGATTGGGTATATACCGGGCGACGCAGGCTGATTTCCATCTGCCTAGTCTTTTGATGATGTGGTCTGGAACCCCCTGGCGGGTTGCTGCGGAGGCTGCTCCGATGCGGAAGGAGTGTCCGGAGTACTGACTGGGTTTAAGGTGAAGATTGCGGAGAAGTATCCTTATGTGTTTTACAAAGTGACATGCGTTTAAGGGTTTAACTGGGAATGGTAGAAGAGGACTGGTGTCCGATTGTTCAGGCAGGAGTGAGAGGAGACGGTTAAGTACGGTGACTGGACACCAGCTGTTATTGGTTCTGTAGAGGTGAAATGTCCACTCCAGAGCCTGTTTCCTGGGTTTAAGAAACCTCGAGGTGAAGGATGAAATGGTCTTGGTGGCGAAGCAAGTGCCGTCTGCGTAATACTTGGTCTGTGGGGTGGTTATAGGTGAACCCGTAGTAAGCCAACTATATGGCTGCTTGTAGGACCGTGCTGGGCAGGAGACCGAATGGCGAAGTAGCCAGAATAGTCGACATATCCCTGAAGATGGGCCCCGTAATGGGTAAGCGCTTAGTACTAATCACTGGTTGTTGTTTCTGGATGCCCCTTAGGATGGCTCGTATAGCGTGTGATGAGAACAGTGAAGATTTTGTGGGGTCTTCCAGGGTCACGAAATGTTGTATGCCGGCTAGGTATAGCCGAATGGTATTGTAAGATAAGGTCAGCTGAGTGTGGCAGTATGAAATGCAGGCCAATACCTGTTTGACATCTATTGGTCCTTTACGGCAGGATGTGAGAAATTTATTGAACGCCTTTCAAGCTGTCTGGTAGGCTTTGAGTGTGTTATGAGAGAGTGAGTGATTGATGAGCTGCGTTGCTCCTTGTAAATGTTAAACTAGTCCAGGGTCAGTTGTGACCAGGCAGGGATAGGGGCCGACACTGGATCGGCTCCGGGAACCTGTTTGGAAAGGAGGTGTAGTTAGAACGTGACAGTGCGTCAGCAGCTAATTGTGTCTGCCTGGAATAAATGCACAGTGTATGTTAAACTGATGCTGTAAGAACAGTTGTACCAATCTGCGCAGGAAGGACATGACTGCTGGGGAATTGGACCTGCCTTTGTTGATGTCTGCCGTGGCCTGATTGTCGGTGGTGAAGATTACGGTTTGCCCTGTCCAATGGTGACCCCAGAGTTGTGCAGCTGCCACCATGGGGTAGAGTTCGAGGAGGGAAGATGTTTTGAATAAGCCGGGTATCAACAGTATCTGTTGAGGCCAGGGTCCTGAAAACCAATGATGGCCAAAAATTGCAGCGAAACCTGTGGTGGCTGCAGCGTCTGTCACCACCTGGGGTGACAGGGCTGAAACCATGGGTATAATTAGGGATATGCCATTCCGGGAGGACGGAATTCGTCCCACATAGATAGGTCCGCTATTGCTGCGGAGTCTAGATTTAAGATCTGACCGGGGTCTTGTGTTTCTGGCAGGAATCTCAGCAGGCGTAACACGAAGGTGCGGCCTTGTGGAATAATTCGTATGGCGAAATTCAGCATTGCCAGGAGAGATTGCAACTGCTTCTTGGTACACCCCTTGGTGTGGGTGAATTTGTGAAGGACCGCCTTAATGCGGGTTAGTTTGTCGAGGGGGAGACTGGCTTGCATAGCGCAGGTGTCTAAGTTGGCCCCCGAGAAAGGTGATGTTATGTGCTGGCCTTCTACTTTGTGCTTGGTGATGGGGAGATTGGGTTTTCCGAATATCGCTCTGAGTTTGTCGAGGTCTCCTGGGGGCTTGCTGGGAGGTTCCATTAGTAGGAAGTCGTCCAGGTAATGGATGACTTTTGTCACTGAGCCTTGTGTAACAGTATCCAAGCAAGAGACTGAGCGAATGTGTCGAAGAGCCAAGGGCTGCTCTTCGAACCGAACGTCAGTTTTGTGGCCAAATAATATGCCTCCTTCCACTTGATGCCATGCCAGCACCAAAGGGATGGATGGATAGGCAGGAGCTTAAAGGCATCCAAGATGTCGGTTTTGGAAAGCCAGGCACCTGTACCTGCTTTGATGACTGCTTGTATCGGCATGTCTACGGAGGAATATTTTAGGGAGAATTCTTCGGAGGGAATCAGGGAATTGAGACTGGGGATGTGGGAAGAATGAGGCGCAGACAGGCGGTACCCCAAACGTAATTTATTTGTGAATTTGCCCTTGACGAGCCCCAAATAGGGCTGACTCTCCAAGTGCTGAAAGGGGGCTGAGTGAAAGGCCTATAACGTACTCTCGGTCTAGTTCTGTTTGTAAGAGCCGATCTATGGTTTGTTCGTCGATGGCTGCTGAACGAATATTCCCACATTCGTACGTACTGTGAGGTAGTGAAATGAGGCCTGTGTGAAAGCCGACAGAGGGGCCGTGAAGTCTTCGCTGCCGGCCTGTGACATGATTTGATCTGATGAGAATATCCTGTTTTTGAGCTCGTATATTTTTTTTTTTTTTTTTTTTTTGTGAGAACGAAATGATTCGAAATGTTTGCCTTGATGTTTAAAATGACTGAACTGCATGACAAAGGTCCGGCCTGGCCGTGTCGTGACTGATGCGACCGTGAACCGGGCCCTGGAGCATGCACTGAAACGAGGCAACAGAAGAAACATTGGTGCACACCGGGACGGATCGGTGCTTGTTTGATGCATCTGGATTCGAATCGGAGCGCAGCATGAAATGAAATGAGAGAAATGTTTACCTTGACCGAGGCTTGAATTGGTTGTGCCGTGTTTTGCGACTGGCAACCGACCGAGCTCTGGTATAGGTATGGATTTTTTTTTTTTTTTTTTGAGGAAAATGAAAAGGTGACAATTCGTGAAGGGATTGCTAAGTAACTTGAAGCAATGATTTGTATGATGCTTGCAATCTTGTGACAATGAAATGATTCGAAATGTTTGCTTTGATTGTGAAATGAATGAACTGCATGACAGAGGTGCGGCCTGGACGTGTCACGATTTGTTCGACCGTGAACCGGGCTCTGGAGCATGTATTGAAATGGGGCAACTGAAAATATTGGTGCTCCTGGGACGAATCGGTGCTTGTTTGATGCATCTGGATTCGAATAGGAGTGCAGTATTAAATGACATGAAAGAAATTATTGTTTTGACCGCGGCTCGAATTGGTTGTGCCGTGTTAGCGACTGGCAACTAACCGAGCTCTGGTATAGGTATGAAATGCGATCGGAACCAGTGATGCATGCCGTGACGAATCGGTGCACCTCAGATGCGACTGGTTTCGAAACGGTGATGCGTTGTGGGAGTGAAATGGTAGAAATTGCATGACAGAGATGTGGATCAATCCCCCGATGTCTGCGATTAGCTATGATCTGGACTCTGGAGCATGTGTCAGAAATGTGGCCAATCCTGGGCACGCCGAGACGAATCGGTGCATTTTCATGCGACTGATTTCATGTCGGAATGTGACACGTGGAAATGAAATGATAACCATGACAGAGGTACAAATGACTGATAACGTAACTCTGGAGCATGTATAGAAATGAGGCCAATCCTGGGGCACGCCGAGACGAATCGGTGCATTTCATGCGACTGAATTCATGTCGGAACGTGATACGTGGAAATGAAATGATAACCATGACAGAGGTACGAATGACTGATAAAACGTAACTCTGGAGCATGTATAGAAATGAGGCCAGTCCTGGGGCACGCCGAGACGAATCGGTGCATTTCATGCGACTGAATTCATGTCGGAACGTGATACATGGAAATTAAATGATAACCATGACAGAGGTACGAATGACTGATAAAACGTAACTCTGGAGCATGTATAGAAATGAGGCCAATCCTGGGGCACGCCGAGACGAATCGGTGCATTTCATGCGACTGAATTCATGTCGGAACGTGATACGTGGAAATGAAATGATAACCATGACAGAGGTACGAATGACTGATAAAACGTAACTCTGGAGCATGTATAGAAATGAGGCCAATCCTGGGGCACGCCGAGATGAATCGGTGCATTTCATGCGACTGAATTCATGTCGGAACGTGATACATGGAAATGAAATGATAACCATGACAGAGGTACGAATGACTGATAAAACGTAACTCTGGAGCATGTATAGAAATGAGGCCAATCCTGGGGCACGCCGAGACGAATCGGTGCATTTTTCATGCGACTGAATTCATGTCGGGACGTGATACATGGAAATGAAATGATAACCATGACAGAGGTACAATTGACTGACAATAACGTAACTCTGGAGCATGTATAGAAATGAGGCCGTAATAACTGGGGCACACCGGAACGAATCGGCGCATCTTTGGTGCGACTGGATTCGAATCGGAGCGCGGTAGGTGACTGAAATGAGAAATGATTTGAAAATGTCAGAAATGAGTTCAGAAATGTTTTCAGAAATGAGAAATGATTTGAAATGTCCGAAATGAGTTTAGAAATGTCTCAGAAATGAGAAATGATTGGTATCGAACTAACTTGATTTGATCTTTTACAAAATTGCGACTGGCTATGGCTGTCTACTGATACCGACATGCTAGAAATGAAGCGACGTCAGCGTCGCTGTGCTATCGAATTTGTAACATATCGAAAGTACGAGCGATATACATTGCAGTTTGTGAAATGCGGGTGAAACGAAATTTGAACTCACGGTTTAGTGACATGATATGAAAAACGAAAAGTCCGACGGGACCCTACCTGCGACAGCCAAGCCAGACGCGTGGTACGAACGATACGGATCGGTAAACACTGACACTCTCGAGCACGAAATAGCAAATGCGGGAACTTCGCGAGACAACGATTTACGGACGTTTGGTATTCGGATAGTCGGCCTAGTGACGTAACGTATCGCGCACAGGAAACCGACAAGCACCACAGGTGAGCGGGCTGCTTAAATACCCACCGGGCTCCTCCCATAAATTCAGGCCACCATACTGGCCTTCCTACATATATATATATATATATATATATATATATCTATATCTATAGATAGATAGATAGATAGATAGATAGATAGATAGATAGATAGATAGATAGATAGATAGATAGATAGATAGATAGATAGATAGAGATTTTATTATTAATAAAACTATATTATTTATGTTATTTTATATCATTTTATTAAACTGTTAAATTTTATTAATAATTTTATGAACTACTTGAAATTATTTGAAATATTCAACAATATACAGTATTTAAGGAATTTATCCAAATGAAAACACAGTGGTTTCTGACCACTGTTCTTGAAAAATGCTGAAAATTTATAAACTTGCTGTTATGCGCATTTAGTTGCGTTTATGTAAATTCAGGTGTTTTTTTACTTTAAAAACTGGTCTTCACAATGCGATTTTGGAGGAGTTTTTGTTTCTGCTCCTAAACTCCCCTGCCACCTACAGTGCATAAGAGCCCTAAAACACACAAATTGCTGCACCTCTGTCTTTATTAAAGAGGAACTGCAGTCTGCTCACATAATTTGTAATAAAAAAACATCTTTGCCATTCTGAAGCTTCCCTCCTACCACTTTGCATATTACTTTATATATACTGTGATTCTGTACTTGCCAAATATGCTGCAGAAATCTCCCTCCACTGAGTCTCGCTGCAGCCATTTTAACTGTGGGCAGCTGAAGCTGCTGCCTGTTCACTGCCTGGATTTACACAGACACACACCTCCAACTCAGCAGCTCTCATTGGCCATCTTATGACTCACCCCCCTCTCTTCCTGGCAAACTCTCAAGAGAGAGAGCTGTGCATGATGTCATAAGCCTAGGCTAATGACCAGACATAAAACAGGAAGTGGGCTGTATAAGGTATTTACTGGCAGAAAAAAATGTTTTACTATCCAAATTTTAAACAACAAGGGCAGAAGATTTAACAGATTTGAAAAAAATTACTGAAGGTCCGCTTTAAAATGTCATAATTTATTTATTTTTTTTTAATTAACTTTGATTTTTTAAATGCAAGCAGTGTAACTACCTGATATTATTTTTGACATCAGTCTCTTGCAGCTTCTTTCCAGTTAAGCTCAAACTGTGAGAGGGAGAAGCAGCACAAGGAGCCAATCGGCTGTGCTGCAGTTCAAGGATCATGCTGGTAGGAGGAGAGAGCAAAGTGATAGAGATATGAGCCCATCTGTCTGCTGCTTCTCCTTTCACTGTCCAGCAGTGGTGTCGCTAGGGGGTGGCTATTGGGGCTATAGCCCCCGAATCTGGGGCCCATAGCCCAGAGTCTCTTACCGCAGGGGTCCCCGCTTAACCAATGGGCCGTGGCCTCTCTGCAGCCGGGCCGTGGGTGCGGCGAGCAAGCGGGCTGCCTAAGAGAGGCGGGAAGGCGGACATCTCTCACTGTCCGCCCCGCATCACCGCAATCCTGCCCTCACTCATAACCAACAACTGCACCTGCCTCTGTGCTAAATAGACCAGTGCTGCCAGCCTGCCACCAATGCATCGACAATGCACATTTGGTGGCACTAGCTGGAATGGCAGGCGACAATCCGCAAATAGTGGCAGGTGACGTGGCCAGCAATCATACACTTCTGGTGACAGGCAACGTGGCAGGTAACAATCCACATCTGGTGGCAAGTGACAATGCACATCTGGTGGCAGGCGTCATGGCAAGCAACAAACCGCATCTGGTGGCAGGCGATTTGGCAGGTGACAATTCAGAAATGGTGGCAGGTGACGTGGCAAGTGACAATCCACATCAGGTGGCATGCGACAGTGACAAGTGACAATCCGCAAATGGCGGCAGGTGGCGCGGCAAGTGACAATCCACATCAGGTGGCAGACAATGGTGGCAAGTGACAAGCTGCATCTGGTGGCAGAAGATGTGGCAAGTGACACGCCCAGGGCTCCCACTGATTCTGTATTATGGTGAGTTTAACCACTTCATTATATATTACAATGTAACAATAGAAATAATTTGCTTCAGTCGCACTGACACTATATCAACCATGGTGCCATGATGATTGAAACGCCAACACCAGCCATTGCCAGCGAAAAATTGCTTACCACCCACGTGCCCCCCTGCAAAAAGGTTGGTGACCGTTGCTATGGGCTCTAGCCCCAGATCTTTTGCAGACCTAGCAATGACCCTGCTGTCCAGTCATAGTTTAGGGGAGGAACAAGACATGTAAGTAGGTATTACTTAACCACAACAGAAAATAATGAGGTCTCCTGCCCTGCCAGACGTAGCTAAAGTGTGTGTCAGAGCTGTGTTAATCTCAGCGCTGGATGGACAGAAATACAAATCCTTTGGCAGATAAAAGAGCTCCCGTATGTGTATTTGGCTGTTTGCCTGGAATTCGACTTTAAAAGGCTTCCAGTCGACCCTGACTGGGGATCTGAAGTGAACGCAGGCTAGGTTGGAAAAGGCCGCTTTAGTAAATCAGCCCCACTGCATCTATTTTGCACGCTGTAAGAGACAGTTAAAAGCCGGCGAGAAGCCTCTCGAAGCTCTCGGGATTAGAGATTCTGTCCAGCGACTCCTTGGCGCAAGATTAAAATCCTCGAGAAAAACTCAAGACGCGTACGCGGGGCCCTCCGCCTTCCCCGGCCCATTCTGACAGCCGCGGCTCGAAAATAAATAAATAAAGACGATAATACAGAAAAAGCAGAAGATACCAGAAAGTCGCCAATTTATTTTCAAATTGGAAATTCTTCAGCATGCTGGGGGATTTGCATAAATCAGGGGGACAAGGGGAGCGAGCGGAGCTTAAACAAAAATGCATTACAGAACCGAGTCTTCTGTTCCCGTTCCTTGCCTGATATGTCGAGCACAGCTTGTACCAAAGCCGCCGTTCTGCCTGCTGGGTTTTCTTAAAGGGAAAGTCCGGGCCAAACTGGTATTTTGGTTAAGGGTGGATGGATACTAGTCGGCCCAGGTACCAGCCGGTGTCTTTGGTTTCAGTTTAAGGCCCCTTTCACACATGAAAAGGTAACCCAAATGTATCTTGACTCTTTCTATTCAACTACAATAATTACCCAAAAATATACTGACACAAAGGTTGGTAGTAAACTCTCCATTTTCGGCCCCTTTATTTAAAATTGAACAATTATGTAAAAAATAATAAAACCAACAACAAAAACATAACCTCTTTTGGTTGCCGATCCTTGGAGGCACTACGTATCAGAAATATTTCCTTGTATCTGCGTAAACCATTTCCACAGTCCCTGCCGCACTGCACCGACTCGGGGGATGAAAACCTTCTGAAGATACTCGATTGTATTCCCAGTTAATCCACCATAACTGGTATACCACCGGGGACCCATACCTTCGATGTGTCCCAATCCTCTAATTACAGCAGATTATTTAAAATGACTCCAAAGACCCAACCTCCACAGCGCAAAGTGTGAAACCGCACACCTTTGTGCCCCGCCACAAACGTAATGGCCGCCAATCCCCACCGGGCTGCCTCCGTGGCAACCACGATGCGGAAAGAATGAGAGGAAAAGCTACTGGCCTCAAGACCGGGAGCTGTGAGGCAGCGCCGCAGAACAGACACAAATTGAAAAGTGGACAACGCCGAACTGTCCAAATGGACCATAAATGACCCCACCCCTACTGGGCGGAAACTTAAGTATTCGCCCACTGCGGCCACCGGGCATATGGGCGACCCAGGAAACCGCATTCATTTTACGTGCACCCCTTTTCCGTCTTGATCCGTCTTGGATTGACGGATAAACAACATAACAGAAACCCCATTGCAGCGGACGTCCGCCGCTGACAAACCCCCATGCGCCACCTTGGGCGGACTGACTAATTCACCCACCCTAAGGGCCCAATAAAAAGCCAAGGCAAAAGCCGCCCTGAACAGCAAGGTTTAGAAGCTGGATGAACAAACCATGGGTCTCTGTAGAAATAACGATTGCAAAATATCAAAAGTGATAGGCCCGTGGGCGGTGGCCCCCGCTAGAAAAAACGAAGTCGAAGCTCATGGAGAAGACATAAGTTTCATCCACAAACTAATTCTCTTTATGATCCCAGCGCAGCGAGGGACGTATCACCTTGCGTTGACAAAACTGCTCATCATAACGCAGCCAAGCTACGCCCCTGTAAAACCTCTGGGCCTCGCTAATGGAGTCCAGATAACAAAAAAGCTGAGAACAATTTTCAGGGGATTTCTCGCCGATAACGCTCGCCAAAATGGCGAATGCCCCGAGCCAATTGGTAAACGTACGCGGAATCAACCTATAACGCTGCTTCTCTCCGTCTTCTTTCTTGGACTCTTCTGGTTCTAAATTAAACTTTTCCAGGGGGAGCAATGTGAAGATCTCCACATATACCCCCCCAAATCTTTTCCCGTATCTCAGATTTGAGGTGCGCTCCCAGAGGACCTTCAAAACAGACATACACTTCGCATTTGGCCGAATCGGCCAGGTGAACTGAGTCCGTGATTTTATTAGCTTCTTTTGCCGTTTCCACAGGGGGACCGACACTAGTCCCTGGGGCCACTGTCTGTAACCCCCAGAGACGTTAACGCCACCGATACCTGACCTGGCGCTGGCGCAGGACTCACAGTAACCTGTGTCGCTGCCCGACCCACCCCCAGGGAGTCTGAAACCGAAGCCGACACTGGCGTAGAACTCGCCGACGTGCCCGCGTCAAAGTGTTAGATATGATGGCTGCATTAGTTTTCTTTTTGTTGTCTATTTTCGACTCTGTTTTCACCTGGTTATCTGGCCAGTAACACACCTGGGTGAAGTTGGTATTTTGGAATTGAAATCCATTGGAGCACAGCACACTTTTATGGAAGTTTTTTGCTGCACATTATTATTGAAGCACAGCATGTTTAGAAATATTTAGTTTCACTTTATATTTATAAAATGCAATTTTGCACTTTTTTTAGATATATACAGTTGTGCTCATAAGTTTACATACCCTGGCAGAATTGATGATTTCTTGGCCATTTTTCAGAGAATATGAATGATAACACAAAAACTTTTCTTTCACTCATGGTTAGTGTTTGGCTGAAGCCATTTATTATCAATCAATGGTGTTTATTCTTTTTAAATCATGATCACAACAGGAACTACCCAAATGACCCTGATTAAAAATTTACCCCAGTTCTTAATACCGTGTATTGCCCCCTTTAACATCAATGACAGCTTGAAGTCTTTTGTGGTATTTGTGGATGAGGCTCTTTATCTTCTCAGATGGTAAAGCTGCCCGTTCCTCTTGGCAAAAATCCTCCAGTTCCTGTAAATTCTTGGGCTGTCTTGCATAAACTGCAGGTTTGAGATCTCCCCAGAGTGGCTCAATGATATTGATGTCAGGAGACTGAGATGGCCACTCCAGAACCTTCACTTTATTCTGCTCTAGCCAATAGGGATGAGCTTCGCGTTCGAGTCGAACCCATGTTCGACTCGAACATCGTCTGTTCGTTCGTTCGCCGAATTGCGAACGATATGGGCCGTTCACGCCAAATTCGTGAGTGCATTGCTGGCTGATGATTGGCCAAGCATGCACTATGACCCGCATGCTTGGCCAATCACAGCGCCGTCAGTAGAGAGAGCTGTAATTGGCAAAAGCCAGGGTGGCTTTGGCCAATTATGGCTCAGGGGGTTTAGAACACGCCCCACACTATATAAGGCCGCCTGCATGGCGGCCCTGTGTAGTGTGTTCCGGTGTGCTTAGAGAGAGAGAGAGAGTGTCATTTCATTTGAGTTAGCTAGATTAGGCAGGACAGTCAGTGAGTTAGCTGCACTTACAGTGTATTGTGTATATATATGCATCCCAGGTGTTGTATATATATATATATATATATACACTGTATTCAGTTTAGCTAGATCCATTCCTGTTATCTTCCTACTGACAGGCAGGCTTGTCTTGTTACAGTATTTACAGCTACCTGAAGAAAATTGCTGGTGTTCTTTTGATCCTATTAGTACCACAGTCAGGCAGCTAGACTATTTACAGTTAGTGTAGTGTGTCCTCCTCACAGTGTTCAGTTAAAGCTACAAGTTAGTTTAGTGTGACCTCTGCACAGTGTTCAGCTGAAACTACAAGTTAGTGTAGTGCGTCCTCCTCACAGTTTTCAGCTGAAGCTACAAGTTAGTTTAGTGTGACCTCTGCACAGTGTTCAGCTAAAGCTACAAGTTAGTGTAGTGCGTCCTCCTCACAGTGTTCAGCTAAAGCTACAAGTTAGTGTAGTGTGACCTCTGCACAGTGTTCAGCTAAAGCTACAAGTTAGTGTAGTGCGTCCTCTGAACAGTGTTCAGCTAAAACTACAAGTTAGTGTAGTGCGACCTCTGCACAGTGTTCAGCTAAAGCTACAAGTTAGTGTAGTGCGTCCTCCTCACAATGTTCAGCTAAAACTACAAGTTAGTATAGTGCAACCTCTTCACAGTGTTCAGCTAAAGCTACAAGTTAGTGTAGTGCGTCCTCCTCACAGTGTTCAGCTAAAGCTACAAGTTAGTTTAGTGCGACCTCTGCACAGTGTTCAGCTAAAGCTACAAGTTAGGGTAGTGCGTCCTCCTCACAGTGTTCAGCTAAAGCTACAAGTTAGTGTAGTGTGTCCTCCTCACAGTGTTCAGCTAAAACTACAAGTTAGTGTAGTGCGACCTCTGCACAGTGTTCAGCCAAAGCTACAAGTTAGTGTAGTGTGTCCTCTGAACAGTGTTCAGCTAAAGCTACAAGTTAGTATAGTGCGTCCTCCTCACAGTGTTTAGCTAAAACTACAAGTTAGTTTTTTGCGAGCTCTGCACAGTGTTCAGCTAAAGCTACCTGCAGAAGGTTGGTGGTGTTTTCCTGATCCTATCACTACCGCAGGCAGCTAAATAAGCTACAAGTTATTTTTTTGTGAGCTCTGCACAGTGTTCACCTAAAGCTATCTGTAGAAGGTTGGTTTTTCCTGATCCTATCACTACCGCAGGCAGCTAAATAAGCTACAAGTTATTTTTTTGCGAGCTCTGCACAGTGTTCACCTAAAGCTACCTCTAGAAGGTTGGTGGTGTTTTCCTGATCCTATCACTACCGCAGGCAGCTAAATAAGCTACAAGTTATTTTTTTGCGAGCTCTGCACAGTGTTCACCTAAAGCTACCTGTAGAAGGTTGGTGGTGTTTTCCTGATCCTATCACTACCGCAGGCAGTTAAATAAGCTACAAGTTAGTTTTTTGCGAGCTCTGCACAGTGTTCACCTAAAGCTACCTCTAGAAGGTTGGTGGTGTTTTCCTGATCCTATCACTACCGCAGGCAGCTAAATAAGCTACAAATTAGTTTTTTGCGAGCTCTACACAGTGTTCACCTAAAGCTACAAGTTAGTGTAGTGCGAGCTCTGCACAGTGTTCAGCTGAAGCTACCTGTAGAAGGTTGGTGGTGTTTTCCTGATCCTATCACTACCGCAGGCAGCTAAATAAGCTACAAGTTAGTTTTTTGCAAGCTCTGCACAGTGTTCACCTAAAGCTACCTGTAGAAGGTTGGTGGTGTTCTCATACTACAGGCAGGCAGTTGATTTTGCTAGCTGCAGTATCAGTATATATATATATATATATATATATATATATATATATATATATATATACCAGCTTAGTGCAGCTACAGGCCATTAGTATGTCTGGAAGGCCAACAAGGAGAGGCAGACAGTCACAAGCCAATAAAAGAGGGCAAGCAGGTTCTGTGTCTAGAGGCAACAGTGCTGGTCGTGGAGACAATGCATCCTCATCAGCACGTGGCCGTGGGACGCGCTTGGCCTTTTTTTCGGCAGCTGGCCGTGTTGAGCCACAACATGCGGAAGACTTGGTCGAGTGGATGACCAAGCCGTCCTCATCCTCTCTCACGCTCAGGGTACTTTGTCTGGCAAAGCAGCTGCCAACACGGCCTCTTCCCTCAGCTCAATGGCATCAGTGACTCCTTCCCTAGCTCCACCATGTCCTCCTGAGGAGTCCCTCGAACTGTTTGACCACAGTGTTGGGTACATGCTCCAGGAGGATGCCCAGCGTTTAGAAGGCTCTGATGATGATACTGAGCTAGATGAAGGCAGTAACGTGAGCACGGACAGAGGGGGTGCCCAAGAAGGACAGCAATCTGGCAGTCATGCTCCCCATGCTGCAACATACTGCCAGGTTTGCTCCAGTGATGAGGAGGGAGGGGATGATGAGGTCACTGACTCAACGTGGGTGCCTGATAGGAGGGAGGAGGAGGAGGCACATCACCAACGAGGCAGGATGCCCTCCAGGGGCCAGCCTAAGGGCAGCACACTGACTGCATCACACCCCAAAGCTCCGCATGTGCAGGGCGCTGCTGTCTCTGTGCGTTATTTCAAAAGTTTTTTGGTGTGGGCCTTTTTTGAGATGAGTGCATCAGTGCATAAGTTGCATCTGCTATTTGCAACATATCACTCAAGCGTATCTCGCGTGGCCAAAACATCTCCCGCTTGGGCACCACATGCTTGACCAGACATATGTTGACCTGCCATGCAGTTCGTTGGCAAGCGTATCTAAAAGACCCACACCAAAGAACAAAGAGGACCTCTCCTTGCTCCTCATCAGCTGAGATCTCCAACCCTACTATACCTTCAGTCCTCTCTGAGACCTGCACTGAGAGGAATGAAGGTGTAGAATTAGGTTTGTCACAGCCAAGTACTTGTGGGCAATCTGCTTTCGGTACACCGATGTCAGATTGTACCAGGCAAATTTCCCTGCCCCAGCTGCTGCACCGCCGAAAGAAGTTCGCTCCCAGCCATCCACATGCCCAGCGGTTGAATGCTAGCTTGGCAAAACTGCTAGCACTTCAACTGATGCCTTTTCAGTTGGTAGACTCTGCCCCCTTCCGTGAGTTTGTGGAATGTGCGGTTCCTCAGTGGCAGGTACCCAAACGCCACTTTTTCTCACGGAAGGCGATTCCGTCTCTCTACCGGCATGTGGAAGGCAATGTCTTGGCCTTGCTGGACAGGGCGGTCAGCGGTAAGGTGCTTATTACCGCTGACTCATGGTCCAGCAGTCATGGACAGGGACGTTACCTAAGTTTCACCGTGCATTGGATGACTCTGCTGGCAGCTGGGAAGGATGCAGGACAAGGTGCAGTAGTGTTGGAGGTTGTTCCACCACCATGCCTCTAAAATGCCACTACTAATGATTGTGACACACCTCTCTCCTCCACCCCCTCCTCTTCTTCTTCCTCCATGGCCTCTTCCTGTGCTTTGTCCTCGGAACCAGCGGTGCTCCGTAGCCGTTCAAGGGGCTACGCAAGTATGCAGGCCAAAAGATGCCATGCGGTGCTTGAGCTGGTGTGCTTGGGGGAGAGGAGCCACACTGGGGCAGAGGTTCTGTCAGCTCTGCAGGGGCAGGTTCAGAGGTGGTTGACGCCACGCCAACTTAAGGCAGGAATGGTGGTTTGCGACAATGGCACCAACCTCCTCTCTGACCTCCGACAGGGACAAATGACCCATGCGACAATTTGACAATTCTTTTGCTTTCCCCATGACTCAGAATCCAGAAACGTCAGTGCAGCACTGGATGAAAGATGAAAGGGTCTGTCAGGAGTCCAGAAATTCATTGACCTTTTATACACACACACTAATTACAAGCGAACAGATCACAGGTGAGGATAGTTATCTTTAATAGTCATTCAAACCCCTTTGTGTCAACTTGTGTGCATGTTATCAGGCCAAAATCACCAGGGTATGTAAACTTTTGATCAGGGTAATTTGGGTAGTTTCTGTTGTGATTATGATTTAAAAAGAGTAAACACAGTTGATTGATAATAAATGGCTTCAGCCAAACACTAACCATGAGTGAAAGAAAAGTTTTTGTGTTGTCATTCATATTCTCTGAAAAATGGTCAAGAAATCATAAATTATGCCAGGGTATGTAAACTTATGAGCACAACTGTATATGTCTTTGATGTTTCTTTGCACTAAATTTATTGATATTGTGCACCTTGGTCTAGAATTGAAAGGGATAGCGTTTTATAACACACCTCCTGTATTAAAGTGCCCCCACTCTAGATGAAGGAGCAAAGGGGCACCTTTGGACAGCAGCATTGTCAGTCTGGGGGGAGGGGAGTGTTAGATGCACTAGCAGATTTGAATACACTAACAGAAGCCAAACTCCAGCTCACACTTTATAAGCAGTTACAGCACTGTTTTTACTTCCTTTTGAGTTCTTTTTTTCCCTTTTTGGGATCATTGTAAGCACCCCTGCTGGTGTTATATGGTTTGTTTCATCTCTGTAACTGATACATTCTGCTGGAGAGCTTGTTCTTTTGAAAAACAACAGACTTGCTGCCTGGATCACTAGGTGAAAATCGAAGAAAGAAAGCCTTAAAAAGAAAACCGAAAGAGCCATCACATCTAAGGATCAGTAAGCTGCAATATTCTGGGTTTAATGCTACGTTAACCTCCACTCAACAATGAATCCTAACCTTTACCCTAAAACTCAACCCTTAACATGTAACCTGCTATAGTATTAACTTTTGTTCACCGTGAATTTAGCCCCTAAACTCACAATAAGTTAATTCTCAACAGTTAACCTCCCCAACAATAAAAGTTAACCCTTAACGAAGCCTAAAGCTCAACCCTGAACCGCCCTGTAACAATGATACTTAAAGCGGAGTTCCACACAAAAATGGAACTTCCGCTTTTCGGAACCCTCCCCCCCTCCGGTGTCACATTTGGCACCTTTCAGGGGGGAGGGGGGGTGCAGATACCTGTCTAAGACAGGTATTTGCACCCACTTCCGGCATAGACTCCCATGGGAGTCTATGCCTCTTCCTGTCCCCACTGCGCTGTCTCCTGGGAAACACACAGCTCCCAGGAGAGAGCGGGGACCAGTTACGATGCGCAGCGCGACTCGCGCATGCGCAGTAGGGAACCGGGAAGGGAAGCCGCAATGCTTCACTTCCTGATTCCCTCACCTAGGATAGCGGCGGCAGCTGCTGAGAACCGAGCGGGTTCTCGGCGTCGCCTGCTGACATCGCTGGACCCTGGGACAGGTAAGTGGCCATGTATTAAAAGTCAGCAGCTGCAGTATTTGTAGCTGCTGGCTTTTAATATTTTTTTTTTTTGCGGTTTGGGTGGACTCCCTCTTTAACCATGAACATAAGCCTAAAACACAACTCTTAACATGTAACCTAATCTTAACTTTTTTCTTCACCCACTTTTAATCCTCACCCTAACCCCCATTAACACCAAACCCTTAATGCCTCCCCAACACTTAACCCTAATCCCCTAATAATCCCCCATTGACCTCAATGTTTACTGTAACATCCCCACCACAATGAATTCTGACCCTTAATCTAAACCTAAAACTTAAAGTGATTGTAAGGGTCTGTTTTTTTTATTTAAAAATAACAGACATATCATACTTACCTCCACTGTGCAGCTCGTTTTGCACAGAGTGGCCCCGAACCTGCTCTTCTGGGGTCCCCTGGCGGCTCTCGCAGCTCCTCCTCGCATCAGATGACCCCCCGAACCGCTTCCCCGAGGTGGTTACCTTGTGGGCGTGCTCCCGAATCCAGCATTTGGCGTCCACAGCCACCGAATGTATGACTCGGCCCCGCCCCCCCGACGCCCATGTCATTGGATTTGATTGACAGCAGCGGGAGCCAATGGCTGCACTGCTATCAATCTATTCAATCAGGATGCAAGACACTGGCCGGAGCTGGTGTGCTCGTTCCCGCTGCGCAAATTTCAGGGCTCAGGTAAGTATAAAGGGGGCACGGGGGCGCTGCTGCGCTGAAAAATGTTTTTTACCTTAATGCATAGAATGCATTAAGGTAAAAAAAAGGCAAAGGTTTGCAACCCCTTTAACACGTTACCCAATCTTAACATTTTTTTCCTCCCCCTGCCTTTAACCCTCAAAAAAAGTTTTTTTTACCAAACACTTAACCTTCCCCCAACAATGAACGTTGACCCTTAACCAAGCCTAAAACTCAACCCTGCCCTTCAATTTACCGTCCCATTTCACAAACTAGCAAAGCAAATGCTGAGAAAATGTGAAGGAATTAAAAAAAAATAAGTCTGCAAGAGATGAGTTTTAAGAAATCTGAAGTCTGCTCTCTCCTTAGTTTATAGTACATGCACAAAGTAAAAAAAAAAAACATGAAATTTTCATCCTTATTTCCCCCAGTTCTGTTGGCGGTACTTCTGACAAGTGGGGATAAAATCCAATGCCTGGTAGAGCTACTGCAGCAACTTTTCCTTTTATGAGTTTTGGAGTGTGATGTGCAAATTAAATTTTAACTATAAAGGGTCCATTTGTATATTGTTACACTGTATCTCACTGCCAGAAATAATTAAACATTGCAAGGAAGGTAACGAACTAACACAAAGAAAATACACCACAGTAAAATACTAATTTATATAGTAACTCTGCTTTCTCTCTCTCTCTCTCTCTCTCTCTCTCTCTCTCTCTTCCTTCCTTTATTCTTCCTTTCTTGCTCCTTCCTTCATTTTTCCCTCCTTACAATTCCCCCTTCCTTCCTTCCTTCCTTCCTTCCTTCCTTCCTTCCTTCCTTCCTTCCTTCCTTCCTTCCTTCCTTCCTTCCTTCCTTCCTTCCTTCCCCCTTTCCTTTCCTTTCTCCAGCTCTACCCTTGCTTCTTTCTTCCCTCTTCTTTTCCTTCCTTTAATCCCTCCTTCCTCACTGCTTTTTTTTCCCTCTCTCTCGCTCTACCTTTCTCTTTCTTCATCTATTCTTTCCTTTGTTCTACCTTCCTTGCTCCTTCCTTCCTTTCTCTCTTCTTACCCTTTTCCCTTTCTTCCTTCTCTTTTCCTTCTTTTCTTTCCCTCCTTTTTGTCCCACCTTCCTCACTTCTTCCTTTCTCCTTCCTCACTCGTTCCTTTCTATTTTTCCACTTCACTTTGGTTCCTTTCTTCATATTTCTTTTGTTCCTCCTTCCTCACTCCTTCCTTTCTCCTCTCTTTCCTCTATCCTTCCTCACTCCTTCCTTTCTCCTCTCTTTCTTTTTCCCTTTCTTCTTTAATCCCTCCTTCCTCACTCCTTCCTTTCTTCCACTCTACTTTTCTTTCTTTCTTTCTTTCTTTCTTTCTTTCTTTCTTTCTTTCTTTCTTTCTTTCTTTCTTTCTTTCTTTCTTTCTTTCTTTCTTTCTTTCTTTCTTTCTCTCTCTCTCTCTCTTCTCGCTCTCTCTCGCTCTCTCTCTCTCTCTCTCTCGCTCTCTCTCTCTCTCGCTCTCTCTCTCTCTCTCTCTCTCTCTCGCTCTCTCTCTCTCTCTCTCTCGCTCTCTCTCTCTCTCTCTTTCTTTCTTTCTTTCTTTCTTTCTTTCTTTCTTTCTTTCTTTCTTTCTTTCTTTCTTTCTTTCTTCCTTCCTCACTCATTTCTTTCCTCTCTCTAGTTGCTTCTGTCTTTTGTTCTTCCTTCCTTGCTCCTTCTTTCCTTTCTCACTCCCTACCATTTTCTTCATCTTTCCCTTCCTTTTTTCTTTTTCCTTCCTTTCTTTTCTTCTGCTCTACCTTTGTCCCTTTCTTCATCTCTTTCTTCCCTCTTTCTTTTGTTCTTCCATTCTTCTCTCTCCTCCCTTTCTCCCTTCCTACAATCCTTGCTTTTTTTCATCCTATTTCCTCACTCCTTTATTTCCCACACTCTGCATATATTCTTCCTTTAATTATCTATCTATCTATCTATCTATCTATCTATCTATCTATCTATCTATCTATCTATCTATCTATCTATCTATCTATCTATCTATCTATCTATCTATCTATCTATCTATCTATCTATCTATCTTATCTATCTATCTATTTCACACACAAACAAATACAGTTAGTAAAACAACAGATGTCACTGGTTTTTGCCCCCCCGAGTAGCCTCCCCAGCCTTTCACCCACCTTCTGCCCTCTGGACACACAGACAAACTAGGCAGTTGCCCAGAAGGTTCATAAAACCATCCCTCTGACTCCCATTACACCACGACATCCTTCCGCCGTTCTCATTACAAGGCCAGGAGGACATTGAGGACACTATAAAGCCCTCAAGGGTTCCAGCTGCTAATCCACCCTGCACATACAATAAATACACCCCAAGTGGGGCTCTCCTTGTTAGAGCGAGATCAGATTATGGCTTTACTTGTGTCTGGGTTTGGTTTACACTTAGATCTAGAGAAATGATTACAAAAAAAATTGAACTTGATCACATCCACAAGCAGAAAGGTCAGGTTGGCTCAGCGTCTCAACGTCAAAGCTGCTGTTTCACCGTATTGAGAAATTCTGCGGAGACGTAACATCCAGGAAATAATGATAGGAGGAAAATATAAATCAATAGAACAGCAATGAGGGGTCGGGAAGTCATAAGCTTTGGGCTCATCGCTAGAACGAAGTTAAAAAATTGTCTCCTTTTGTTTATTGCTTATTCACCCGCCGGCTTTACTATTTATTCATACACTATGGGCATCATTGGCTCCATTTAGAATGTGGAATGTGTTTGAAAGAGGAAAGTGTCCTAGTTGCCCCAAGAAACCGCTCAGTGCAGGTGTACTGGGAACCATATATCATTTAGAGCCACACTGCCAACTTGCTGACTTAATGTCAAACCAATCACATATTTCTATATCAGGATAGAAGCCTGTGGCTTATGGAAGCCCTCCCAGAGTTTCATTCATACTTACTCACTCTAACAGGCCACGTCACCTCTTGGTACATACAATAAATACGCTTCATTAACCTTCTAGTAATCCACACAGATGACATATATTGATATTTTACTTAGCGATACAGTACGATGGACCCCTAGATCTGCAGAACCTGCATTAAATCCAGGTGCTTGGAGGGTGAATCCTATTTGATTCAATGAACTGGTAAAGTGGTCATCCTGCAGCATCCAATAGGAAACCTGCTTTTAATGCCGCCAGGATTTATGGGGCAAAAACCTCAATACCCCTGCAAAACAAGTGCCTAAGTAGTATAAGCTTTTTTCTTTTCGCAGGTAGTTCTATTAATATATTTGATACCCCTCTATACCTGCTGCCCAAGGCACTGGTCAGGGAAGGACTGAGGGGCAGGTGGGCATTTGCAAATAAGATATCTATGGCTGGTGGCCCTGATTGGACATACCGTACTTCGCCATTTAGACATTGATCCAAGTAGGAACCGCAGTCAGTGTGTTGCAGTACTTCCAGAATCCCTAATAGTGCTTGCAGCATCGCTAGACGGGTCCTCTGACCAACAAGCTTTGAAGTGGCTGGTGCTGTGTCTTTGAACCAGCTACTCTTGAGCAATACTGAGCTGAGCTATAATACTGAGCTATAAACCTGTTGTTTCTGACCTGGATTGCCTGACTACTCTCTTGCCTTCTGCCTTGTCTTCTACCGTCTTCATTACCAACCTGGACTGACTGACTACCCTTTGCTTGCCTCCTGCCAAGACCACTACCTAAACAACATGACTATTTTCTCATCTCCGGCCTAATTCACCTCCTACTTATTGACTGTCTGACTTCTCTCTGCTTGCTGCCTGCCAGGACCCCTGCAAGATCCAGACTGTGCGCTGGTCTCCTGTCGCTGCACCGTAGCCCTCCCGTACCTGATACCTCTTGGTGGGGCAATGACAAGGGCCACAACCTGGTGCATATTGCAGTGAAGAATTCTAAGGACCACTACGGGTTTCCAGCCCATCTCCACCATCAGGAGCTCTGCTAAAGACCAACTGGTACTTCAGTGCCCTGGGAGAGCCCATGTCACGTTATTGTAACAAAGCGGTAATATGGTGAGCATTATATAGCTATTTCATTATATAGCTATTTCAAAGCAAGGTCCATAAAGACATCGATGAGCGAGCTTTGGGTGGAGGAACTTGACTCGCCTGCACAGAGTCCTGACCTCAACCCAATAGAACATCTATGGGATGAATTAGAGCGGGGACTGCAAGCCAGGCCTTCTTATCCAACATCAGTACCTGACCTCACAAATGCGCTTCTGGAAAAATGATCAAACATTCCCATAGACACACTCCTAAACCTTGTGGACAACCTTCCCAGAAGAGTTGAAGCTGTTATAGCTGCAAAGGGTGGGCCAACTCAATATTGAACCCTACAGACTTATAGGGCGTACACACGGTCGGACTTTGTTCGGACATTCCGACAACAAAATCCTAGGATTTTTTCCGACGGATGTTGGCTCAAACTTGTCTTGCATACACACGGTCACACAAAGTTGTCGGAAAATCCGATCGTTCTGAACGCGGTGACGTAAAACACGTACATCGGGACTATAAACGGGGCAGTGGCCAATAGCTTTCATCTCTTTATTTATTCTGAGCATGCGTGGCACTTTGTGCGTCGGATTTGTGTACACACGATCGGAATTTCCGACAACGGATTTTGTTGTCGGAAAATTTTATCTCCTGCTCTCCAACTTTGTGTGTCGGAAAGTCCGATGGAAAATGTCCGATGGAGCCCACACACGGTCGGAATTTCCGACAACACGCTCCGATCGGACATTTTCCATCGGAAAATCTGACCGTGTGTACGGGGCATAAGACTGGGATGCTATTAAAGTTCATGTGTGAGTAAAGGCAATATGGTGGTTAGTCACTCCATATTAAGACCCCTTTCACACTGAAGGCATTTTGCAGGTGCTATAGCGTTAAAAATAGCGCCTGCAATCCGCCCTCAAACAGCTGCTCCCTCGGGCTTTCACACTGGAGCGGTGCGCTGGCAGGACGTCAGGAAAAGTTCTGCCAGCAGCTTCTTTGGAGCAGTGAAGGAGCGGTGTCATAGGCGTGCGCACAGGGTGTGCCAGGTGTGCCTGGGCACACCCTAATCGCCTTGTGTGGTGCATATTCCCCCCTGTTTAGACCACTGATATTTCATCAAAAAAAAAATGTTACAAAATAAAATATTTTTTAAAGAATAAAAATAAAACTACTGACACTGTCCACTGCCCTACTGACACCATCAGTACATATACACATGCATATGTATTTGAGCTTTGGGGTGCACACCCTAATGCAATAGGCTGCGCACACCTATGAGCGGTGTGTTTACTGCTCCTCCACCGCTGCTCCCCATTGAAATCAATGGGGCAACACTGGGATACCGCCGTCAAAACGCCGCTATTGCGGGCGGTTTTAACCCTTTTCTTGGCCGCTCGCGGGGGGTAAAAGCGCCCCGCTAACGGCCGAAATGCGCCGTTTTACCGCACACGCTATGGGCGGCTCGGTGTGAAAGCCGTCTAACACAGAGTCCTGACCTCAACCCGAACATCCCTATGATGAATTCGAGCAGAGATCCAGGCCTTCTTGTCCAACATCAGTGCTTGACCTCATAAATGCGCTTCTGGAAGAATGGTCAAACATTCCCATAGATGGATAGATAGACAAACATTCAGAGAGGGAGAGAGAGAGAGAGAGAGGGAGAGAGAGAGAGAGAGAGAGAGAGAGAGAGAGAGAGAGAGAGAGAGAGAGAGAGAGAGAGAGAGAGAGAGAGAGAGAGAGAATGAGCTTGCAATTTATACCAGACTTAGACACTAAACATCCCCTTCACACGCCTAAAATAAAAGGGCCCCTAGGTCACAGAGGGCCCTTATGCAACTGCACAATCTGTATCTGCATCTCATAAAGCCTGCCCATAACCCTTTTGTTGTGTAATGCTATTTTTACATGGCAAAGTCAACATTTTTTTGATTTTTTTTTTTTTTTCTTTACCTTTCTTTCCAAGTGTCTCCAGAAGTCTTCAATTTACTGATCCTATTTCAGAAAGAATTATTTGCAGAGCCCAACAGCATCGCTGCTAATTAATTGACAATAGCACACGCATACACTTGCCGCATCAAATGCAGCCCGCGCATTTTGTTTACAAGGCTGCCTGCCTGCCAATCACAGGTTACTTGACGACCTTTTCATTTCGCCTCTCAGCCGCCCGGCGGTGGCTGAAGAGCTGCCGGCTCGGTGTCGGGCTTCATTTTTCAGACATGCTTATCCGACAATGACTGAGGAATGAGAAAGAGTTTATGATTGATCGGAAACACATTTGTTACATGGGCATTCAGCCTTGCCTCCTCGCCCACCCGCCCTCATACTCCTGCAGGGCACGGCAGAATTAATAGCTGTGTTTGGCCTCTAATACCACCACTCAGAAGGACAATTCTTTTCATTTTTTTTAACTTAGAATAAAATATTGGCGTTGATGTACATACATCAGCCGATCCCTAGAAAGCCATTTTTGCCTGGCTGCGGCGGAATGGCTTTTTGGGATAGCCCGCTGCATTGTTCTGTAACGCTTTTATCGCTCCTCTGGGGAATCAGACCCATCGTAGATCATAAATACGCCACAAATCCATGCTAACATTGCAGTCGCTCCAATGAAAAGTCTGTACCAAATGGGGAGTATTGAGAAGGGCACAAAATAATGAGGCCATTACGACGTACCGGCCACTTGTCACTCGGCTGAAATTTTTTGCACAAAGTCTGTGTAGTTGTGCTGTATAGGAATGGTAGGAAGACAGGCCGTCCATTGATGATAGTGGTGGGCAGGAAGATTTCTTGAAAACTGCATAAAATGCTAATTAAAAGCAAGACTACATCCAAATCTACTAGTTAAAGCGATATTAACCACTTAACCACTTACAGACCGGAAGTCCTGACCAGGCCATTTTTTTGTGATACGGCACTGCGTTACTTTAACTGACAATTGCGCAGTCATGCGACGCTGTACCAAAATAAAACTGACGTCCTTCTTTCCCTACTAATAGAGCTTTCTTTTGGTGGTATTTGATCACCTCTGCTGTTTTTATTTTTTGCGCTATAAACAAAAAAATAGCAGCAATTTTGAAAAAAAAAAAACAATATTTTTTACTTTTTTCTATAATAAATATCCCCCAAAAAAAACAAAAAAACAACTTTCTTCATCAGTTTAGGCCAATATGTATTCCTCTACATATTTTTGGTAAAAAAAAAAAAAAAATTGCTATAAGCGTATATTGATTGGTTTGTGCAAAAATTATAGCGTCTACAAAATAGGGGATATATTTATGGCATTTTTATTTTTAATTTTTTTTTTTTTACTAGTAATGGCGGTGATCTGCGATTTTTTTGCAGGACTGCAACATTGGAGCGGACAGATCGGACGCTTTTGACCCTTTTTTGGATCATTGACATTTATACAGCCAAAAATAGCCACTGATTACTGTATAAATGTCACTGGCAGGGAAGAGGTTGACACTAGAGGGCGATCAAGGGATTAAGTGTGTTCCCTAGGGAGGTGTTTCTAACTGTATGGGGGGCTGGGTTAACTGGAGGAGGAGAGAGATCGCTGTTCCTAATTACTAGGAACAGCAGATCTCTCTCTACTCCCATGTCAGAAAGGGGGATCTGTCTGTTTACATTGACAGATCCCCGTTCTGGCTCTCGTTCCCACGATCGCGGGTGGCCGGCAGACATCGCGGCTGCCGGGCACATGCATCGTGTCCCCTGCCATACAGCGGGCGCATGCCCGCGCCTGCTACGGCACCTTAAGGAGCCGACGTACACCTACGGCAATTTGCAGGAACATGCCGACCTGGAGCTGGTCAGCAAGTGGTTAAAGCTTTATTTTTTTAAATTAAAATAACAAACATGTTATACTTACCTGCTCGGTGGAATAGTTGTGCCCAGAGCAGCCCCGATCCTCCTCTTCTGGGGTTCCCCGCTGGCTCTAGGCTTCTCCTGTTTGGCAAGTGCCCCCATGGGAATCCGCTTTCCATGGGGGCATCTGTGTATGCTCGTCCCGAGCCACCGAGTCTGCGTCTATTGACACAAAGCAGGCAATTGATTGACAGTGTCACACGACCGTGCAATTGTCGGTTAAAGTAGCATAAAAAATGGCCTGGTCAGGAAGGGGGTAAAAACCTTCCGGGAACTGAAGTGGTTAACAAGGGTGTATCAGAGCTTTGTAAACCTCAGGAATGGAAGGAAATTTTTTTAGGTAAACCATCAACCTTATATGTATTCCATCTGTGTATTAAGCTGTCTGACTAGAGTTTTGCTTTAAGCATGGCATTACCCAACAAGCTTCTGCTATGTTTGAAGAAGTTCCTGACACCCTCGTAGCCAGTCGCCACATTCCACTTTAAAGGGGGAGGGGGGGTGCTAATTAATTCCTATATCATCTTCTATCTGGGCTCCGTAGTAAGCATCCTGCATTCGCTGCCTGTCAGTGTTTGTTTGCAGCTAATCTGCATACAAATAATCCCACGCTCTTATCTTATTTCCTACAACAGGCCCGCAGGATGATTAGAACGGGCAGGTACAAAGAGCTTTCAAAGACTACCCGAAAAACTTCAAACGGCTCCCAGCGCCCGAGGAATGAAAGAGAAGCTCAAAGAAGGGGTCTGAGGCGCTCGCTGGCGATATTTTCTTTCTCTCCCTCTTCCAGCTGCCGCTTGGATTAATTATGGATGTCTGCTCTTGTCTTTTTTTTTTTAACGCTTTCGGTCTGCTCGCCAAAGATAAAATAGACTTGAAAAGTTGGGTTTTCTGAAGCCAAGATGGGAAGTATCACATTGTCTTTCTTTTTGGTGGAAGAATCCCTTTGTTCTATGTTTTTTTTTTTCTGATCAAGGTACAATGTTCTGTCTTTTTGATCCTTCTGTAGGCCCACTTTGAAGGAAGCAAGTCAGTCAGGATTCACTTGGTTGTTGGTCGGCCAAGTGTTGAGGTGGCCTTACTTAGGATTTCGTTTGTTCCCTGCTGCTGAAATCATCGAGTAGAAATTCAGCTCTGTCTGGGTGATGATAGCTCGGGGCCAAGTCCTCCTCCCTTCATGGGACCGGCCATGGCTTTGTTGGAGATTTGGAGTAGGGTCCGTTTAGTAGGATACCATTTAATCTAGCTATCAGTAATTATTGGGGTTGTGGAGTTAACCTGTGCTTTTAATGGGATGTTTGGAATTTTCCCTTACATTGTTCTGATTAAGGATAAGTCAGAGGTACTTGGCTTCAGTATGGGGCTGGTTCAAAGAACATGATTAAAGTTCCAGTGCCAAATCTTTGGATGGAGTTCACTCCATTGATGTCATTGGGAGCTGAATGTTAAAAAAAGTCATGGCTTTTTTCTAGACTAATACCCTGTTTCCCCAAAAATAAGACCTAGCGTGATTGTTAGTGATGGCTGCAATATAAGCCCTACCCCCCCAAATAAGCCCTACCCTGTTTCCCCGAAAATAAGCCCTACCCTGAAAATAAGACCTACAAGGACTTTAACTAGGGCTTATTTGGGGGGGTAGGGCTTATATTGCAGCCATCACCAACAATCGCGCTAGGTCTTATTTTCAGGGAAACAGGGTAAGTGTAGCACCCTAAATTAGTATAGGTTGTAGGGTAAATTTTTCTCACAGGCTGCTGCTCTTTTTACTTCCTCCTGCATTCTGGAATATTCTAGAATCATAGTAGGAGGAAGAACAGAGTAGACAGCCTGAATATTTATGGGGAATCCAGCCAATCGCTGGGGAGGTGTGCTTAATAGCTGGCTGGAGAGCCCATAAATAGTCTAAGGCCTGAGGCCGAGGGGGAGAGTTCCTGGGTCCAGTCCTGCTGGAGGAGACCCTTGTGCAGGGGCTCTGCCCCTGAGGCAGAAGTACTGGAAGGTGCCATCTAGAAGATGAGGTCCCAGCTGGAATTTTAGCTGTGGGGCCTATTTGCAAAGCCTAATCCTGGAGAAGCTCACTGAAGAGTGCCAGGAGGAATTTAGGGGAAGAGTGTCTCCCTCATTGAAGAGTGCCTGGTGGACATCGAGAGGAGGAGGCATTGTGAGTAAAACGACCTAAGTGCGAGACCTTACACTGTGTGTAGCTTTTAGTTCCTGGAAGGAAGATATAGTCCCCTGTTAGCAGCAGAGAGTCGTGTGGTACTTTTTGGTACAGCTTAGAGAGAGAAAAGTTCTCTTAAAGTTCAGTTCACCAGTTTTGGGGTATCCTTGCCCTAAACCTGCCTGTGAATTGGAGCACTTGTATGATGTATACAACCTACTACAGCAAAGCTGATATTTACAGTGAAAAAAAAATCCAAAAAATGACAATTCCCAGTTTCCCACAAAAGAAACAAAAAAAAACACGTCTTGGTATGAAAGCAGTGGTCTCTCTGCAGAGATCAAACACACATGCTAAGTCTGAGCTGCAGCTCTCCAATCAGCAGGAAGCATAAGCTTTGCTGATTGCAGCCCTATAGGTCTGACGCTGCAGCGGGATGTTTTAGCCCTCCTCCAAGGGACTACACATCTAGTGGTGGAAAAGAAGTACTGCAGGGGCAGCTCTGAATTGAGGGTGAATATTGCAGCAAAAGCTTGTTTTATCTTTCGATGGGCTATTTATATTCTGCTTCAACTTCCGATCTAACTAGCTTTTGAAAAAAATCAAGCATTCACCAGAAGAGCTAGTTTGTCTCCAGGCATTTGTGAACTAGTTGAAGAGTCTAGCAAGTGCATGGTCATCTCCAGGGAAATTCCATACATTTCAAGGCTGCAGCCTTTGGTTGGCCTCGGTGATGGGGACTGACGTTGTAGATGAGCCATAATGAGCTATCAAGTCGACAGGCCGAGACGGAAATCTAAGAGGTGAGTGGGTGGTTGGCTTCAAAGTTACATGAGTTATGACAGCGATGTCGAAGCCCAGAGTTAATTAATGTGAATATTGTGGTGAGGATTCTATCTGTTCATGATGAAATATTAGTTATAACATTTTAAAAATTTGGTCAATTTGAAATTGTAGCTATAAACGCAGGTGGAATATAGTCAAAGGCAGTAAGAGCAGTGGCGGCTGGTGCTTAATAATTTGGGGGGGGGGGTAAACCAACACCACCCCAACCCCCTCACGGGAGACGGACATGAAGGCGGGGAACACCAGCAACACCTCCCCCTGCACACGCGGGAGATGGATGGTCGGGAAGGCCTCCTTACCTTACGGGATGACACTCCGATCTCCCCTGTCCCAGCCGGGGAGTGCTGAAAGCAGTGGCGGCTGGTGGGTTGGGCTTTCCCTCATGGAGTTCAGTGGCAGCTGGTGGGTTGGGCTTCCCTCATGGAGTTCAGTGGTGGCTGGTGGATTGGGCTTCCCCTCATGGAGTTCAGTGGTGGCTGGTGGGTTGGGCTTCCCCTCATGGAGTTCAGTGGTGGCTGGTGGGTTGGGCTTCCCCTCATGGAGTTCAGTGGTGGCTGGTGGGTTGGGCTTCCCCTCATGGAGTTCAGTGGTGGCTGGTGGGTTGGGCTTCCCCTCATGGAGTTCAGTGGTGGCTGGTGGGTTGGGCTTCCCCTCATGGAGTTCAGTGGTGGCTGGTGGGTTGGGCTTCCCCTCATGGAGTTCAGTGGCGACTGGTGGGTTGGGCTTCCCCTCATGGAGTTCAGTGGCGGCTGGTGGGTCAGGCTTCCCCTCATGGAGTTCAGTGGTGGCTGGTGGGTCGGGCTTCCCTTCATATCTTGACATGGGGCTTGGCTTTGAGGGAGCCGGAGCCCTGGGCATCAGGGACCAGTCATAGCCTTTCAGCACCTGGGACACGGCCTCCTGGATACAAGCGGAGAACCTCTCATCCATGGTGATTCTCTCCCCCTCCGAGCCAGCTGGGGACAGTGGAGAGTCCGACCCGGAGTCTGAAAGGTGGGACATGGAGCTTGCCAGTGGCGGCTGGTGGGTCGGGCTTCCCCTGTGTCTCCTCCGGCCATGCGTCTCCTCCCTCCTCATTCCTCTAGGCCAAAAGGATCGCTTCTCCTTTCGGCCAATCGGGAAACGGGTCTCAAGACCCGCCATCTGAGAGGAGAATCAGTGTGAGAATAGCAAATATTCATTCGCTATTGTCACACAACTGGGTGGGCTTGGAGCGCAGTGCTCTGAACCCCAAGCATACACTTTTTTGAAGCCTATTAGAGCCTCTGGCTCTAATCACATGCTTGAAAAAAAAACCCCCTGCATTGCAATCTATGCACTGGCACCCTGAATGTAGATTGGGGGGCCGGACACATGGATAGGGGGGCGGTGCCCGTGTGCCCCTAATGAACAGGCTATCACTGAAAGAGCAATCCTTATTTAATCTGTGGAACCAATCAGAGCAAAGTATTGGGCTGTGAGCTGCAGCGATCTCTGTGCTGGCTACCAGAGAACCGACTGCAGGGAGGATGCAAGCACTGCTGCTGGAATGAAATGCATTTGTGGAAGTCTAGTTTTCTGTCCAGAATGTGCACGAGATGTTATCTGAGAAGCATTATTTTATTAATTATTTATAAATTATTTTTTTATTTATTATTACTTTTTTTTTCAAAGAATACCAAAAAAAAAAAAAAAAAAAATATATATATATATATATATATATATATATATATATATATATATATACCTATAAAAGGAAAAAATATTGGCTAATATGGCATTGTCATAACATATTTAACTTAAAGTGATTGTAAACCTTAATTTTTATTTTTTTATATAAATAACAAATATGTTATACTTGTCTGCTCTGTGTAATGGTTTTGCACAGAGCAGCCCCAATCCTCCTCTTCTGTGGTCCCCCGCCGCCGCTCCTGACTCCCAAGCCACCCTGGCTGTGTCTATTGTCACAGATAGAGCGGCTCCGCCCTGCCCCCCCTCCCCCGCCACCGTTGCTCCCTCATCACGGAATTTGATTGACAGCAGCAGAAGCGAATGGCACTATCAATCTGTCCAGTGAGGAGGGAGAGAGCAGAGAGAGACGCTGCTCCTATGCACAGCTCTGGATTGAGAATAAGCTCAGGTAAGTACATGGGGGGAGGGGGGATCCCGTAACACAGAAGATTTTTTACTTTAATGCACAGAAGGCATTAAAGTGATACTAAACACACATTATTTAATTTACATTGTCCCTCCTATTTCTGTATGTGGATGATGGCACTGTAATTATTTAAAAAAAAAAAAAAAATCATCTAAGTCCCCTTTTTCCTAATCGATATACAGCTGTCACATGACCCAGACCCCTCCCAGCCTGTATGCGGGGAAACATAAGCAGGAGGAGCTTCTAGTCCTCTGCTGCTGGTCACATGTTCAAAATAAAAAAAAACAGCCCTTGGTATACCAAGTAAAAATAAATAAATGATATAAATAAACTTTTAAATTGGCATATAAATGTATATATTTAAAATCAAAATTTGTGGAAAAAACATAGTGTGGGTGGTTCTGCCAGACACAGGCTGTGTCGGACCCCCCCCCCAGCCTGTGTCTTACAATAAGAGGGGGGGGGGGTGAAGTCTCCATCAATCTACATGTAATTGACTTTAGCTGGTTAGTGGGCATGGAGGAGGAGGGAGGGAGTGGGCTGTCATTTACAGCTGTGTATACGCCCACATGTGTGACTCTATAGTCACATGGGCTGCTCAGAGGTGATAGGGAGGAAATGCTCAGCATAGAAACTTACTGAAAACTGAGCATGTGCAGAGTTGCCACCACAGCAGCAAAATCCCTAGCTGAATTGGAGACATGGGCAGAATGTGGCGATAGAGAGCAGCAGGATCAACCAGGTTTTTTGCAGAATACAGAAAACGAATCTCATAGTGACTGATTGAGTATGAGCAGCATGTAATACACCATTTATTGATCGTTTTTTATGATGCGGGTTTAAGTTTCACTTTAACCTCTTCACGCCAACCTAACACATATATATATATGCGGCCTCACTGCACTGGGCTTTTTTACATGGGGCCACATATATGTGTTGCTCCCTTTGTTCTGGGAGCGCGCAGCACGGCACTCTCCCAGCACAGAGACTGGGGTCTCACTGAGAGCCATTGGCCCTGTACTAACGATCGGGGGATCCGGATCTCCCGATTCCGGGTCACCTGATCACTGTGGTAGCCTCTTATTGGCTATCACAGTGATCAGTCACTGTGAAGAAAGCCCCTGTGTTTGTAAAAAAAATGTAAAAAAAATAAATAATACAAAATTAAAAAAAAAAATGCCTAGATCAAATTTTGATCTAGGTCAGTGTTTGGGTCAATGTCAGTGTCAAAGGAAAACAAAATGCGCACTATTGCTTCTGGGCTGTACTACGGGTACAAATAACATCAACATATGTGGTATCGTTGCGATCGTCAGGAGCAGGAGAATTTATTTTGGCTTGTTCTTTGGTAGTAGGTTATGGTAATAACAAGAAATATACAGTTAATTTAAAAAAAAAATTCTGGATCTCTGGATTCAAAATAATTATCACAGCAAAAGCTGGTTTTGTTATTTTAACTTTTATTGGGCTATTCATTTTATCTTGCTATTGTTCACTAACTTTCTGCTTTTAGTATGTTTCTATTTCAGTCTATCAATCTATTGGAGAGGTTTTTTTTCCCCCCACTTGCTGTCCCTGTGACACCCGTATGAGAAAGGGTTGTGTGAGGTTGTCAATCTTTCTGTGTCCTTATTGAAGAAATGTCTCATCATTTCCTGTCCTGGCAGGAAGTAAGAGAAAATCTCCCCAGTAGGGATAATGGCGGTAATAAAAAATATTAAACTTTACTAAAACAAAGTAAAAAATTTTGGTTGGAGTTGGGTTTAAAGGCGATGTATAGTCCATGGTCAGTCCATACATAGTTTGAATTATTATTGTGATGTTTTATTATTTGAATCATTATTGTGAAGTGGAAGAAAATGTGGAGATTTTTGTTGAATTGCTGCTCCTGAGTAAATGCTCCCTCTAGTGGTCAATTGTACATTAGGCGATGCAGGTAAAAAGTTCAGTTAGGGGTGGGGCTTAATGTTGACTTGAACAGAAGTCAAAGCCTGGGAATTCTGGGGCTACATAGGCAGAGGGACTGATTGGAAGATTGACAGAGGTACATGCAGGCAAAGCAAAGTGTCCTGCACTTTGGAAGTGTTGCCAGTGCAGCCAGTTTTTAGGTCCTGTTATGTTCACTCTATATAGAGCCCATGGTGCAGGTTGGCCGACCATCAGCACCACAGAAAGATATGACATTAATCCAGGATGGGTGGCATTCAGGGCAGCCCCAGCTTTCAGAAGGGAATGGAAGTTCATCTCTGTTTATCCGACTTACATGTGAAAGGGGGGTGGGGGGACTGAGGACTCTGATGTAAAAGGAAAGGGGTGAACTGAGAACTCTGATGTGAAATATGGGGGGGCTGAGGACTCTGATGTAAAGGGGGGATAAGGATGTAAGGAGAAGGGTGTGAACTGAGGACTTTAATGTGAAAGGAAGGGGGTGAACTGAAAACTCTGATGTGAATGGGGGGAGGGGGGGGATGGGGAAAACTGAGGAAGAAAATATAAATAGGCTTAGAGGACAGAGGATTCTGTTGTTAATAGGAAGAGGAGGGAGTTGAGGACTGATGTGAAAGGAGGGGTGGGGGGCAATGAGAACTATGATATGAAGGCGGAAGCTGGGGACTCTGATGTGAAGGGGGGGGGGGTGAGGACTATGATGTGAAGGGGGAAGTTGGGGACTCTGATGTGAAAGGGGGGATGAGGACTCTGATAAAAGGGGAAGCTGGGGACTCTGATGTGAAAGGGGGGTGAGGATTATGGTGTGAAGGGGGAAGCTGGTGACCCTGAAGTGAAAAGGGGGGGTGAGGACTATGATGTGAAGGGGAAGCTGGGGACTCTGATGTGAAAGGAGGGGGTGGATGAGTACTATGATGTGAAGGGGCTAGCTGGGGACTATGATGTGAAAGAATGGGTGGATGAGGACTATGGTGTGAAGGTGGAAGTTGGGGACTCTGATGTGAAAGGGGGGGGTGAGGACTATGATGTGAAGGGGGAAGTTGGGGACTCTGATGTGAAAGAAGTGGGGGATGAGGGCTATGATGTGAAGGGGGAAGCTGGGTACTCTAATGTGAAAGGAGGGGGGTGAGGACTATGATGTGAAGAGGGAAGCTGGGGACTCTGATGTGAAAGGAGGAGGGAATGAGGGCTGATGTGAAGGGGGAAGCTGGGGAGTCTGATGTGAAAGAAGTGGGGGTGAGGACTATGGTGTAAAGGGGGAAGCTGGGGACTCTGATGTAAAAGGAGGGGGAGGACTGTGATGTGAAGGGGGAAACTGTGGACTCTGATATGAAAGGGGGGGGTGAGGACTATGGTGTAAAGGGGAAAGCTAGGGACTATGATGTGAAAGGAGGGGGAGGGTGAGAACTATGATGTGAAGGGGGAAGCTGGGGACTCTGATGTGAAAGGAGGGGGGTGAGGACTATGATGTTAAGGGAGAAGCTGGGGACTCTGATGTGAAAGAAGGGGGGTGAGGACTATAATATGAAGGGGGAAGTTGGGGACTCTGATGTGAAAGGGGGGTGGGATGAGGACTATGATGTGAAGGGGGAAGTTGGGGACTCTGATGTAAAAGGGGGGGGGTGAGGACTATGATGTGAAGGGGGAAGTTGGGGACTCTGATGTGAAAGGGGGGGGGTGAGGACTATGATGTGAAGAGTGAAGTTGGGGACTCTAATGTGAAAGGGGGGGTGAGGACTATGGTGTGAATGGGAAGCTGGGGGCTCTGATGTGAAAGGAGGGGGGGGTGAGGACTATGATGTGAAGGGGAAGCTGGGGAGTCTGATGTGAAAGGAGGGGGGGTGAGGACTATGATGTGAAGGGGAAGCTGAGGACTATGATGTGAAGGGGAAGCTGGGGAGTCTGATGTAAAAGGGGGGGGTGAGGACTATGATGTGAAGGGGAAGTTGGGGACTCTGATGTGAAAGGGGGTGGGGTGAGGACTATGATGTGAAGGGGGAAGTTGGGGACTCTGATGTAAAAGGGGGGGTGAGGACTATGATGTGAAGGGGGAAGTTGGGGACTCTTTATGCGAAAGGAGGTGGGGGGGGGTGAGGACTATGGTGTGAATGGGAAGCTGGGTACTCTGATGTGAAAGAGGGGGGTGAGGACTATGATGTTAAGGGAGAAGCTGGTGACTCTGATGTGAAAGAAGGGGGGTGAGGACTATAATATGAAGGGGGAAGTTGGGGACTCTGATGTGAAAGGGGGGTGGGATGAGGACTATGATGTGAAGGGGGAAGTTGGGGACTCTGATGTAAAAGGGGGGGGTGAGGACTATGATGTGAAGGGGGAAGTTGGGGACTCTGATGTGAAAGGGGGGGGGGTGTGAGGACTATGATGTGAAGAGGGAAGTTGGGGACTCTAATGTGAAAGGGGGGGGTGAGGACTATGGTGTGAATGGGAAGCTGGGGACTCTGATGTGAAAGGAGGGGGGGGAGTGAGGACTATGATGTGAAGGGGAAGCTGGGGAGTCTGATGTGAAAGGAGGGGGGGTGAGGACTAAGATGTGAAGGGGAAGCTGAGGACTATGATGTGAAGGGAAGCTGGGGAGTCTGATGTAAAAGGGGAGGGGGTGAGGACTATGATGTGAAGGGGGAAGTTGGGGACTCTGATGTAAAAGGGGGGGGTGAGGACTATGATGTGAAGGGGGAAGTTGGGGACTCTTTATGCGAAAGGGGGGGGGTGAGGACTATGATGTGAAGAGGGAAGTTGGGGACTCTAATGTGAAAGGAGGTGGGGGGGGGGGTGAGGACTATGGTGTGAATGGGAAGCTGGGGACTCTGATGTGAAAGGAGGGGGGCACTATGATGTGAAGGGGGGAAGCTGGGGACTCTGATGTAAAAGGAGGGGGGAATAAGGACTCTGATGTGAAGGGGGAAGTAAGGACTGAGGACTCTGATATGAAGAATGGGCTTCTGATGTGATAGGGAACCCCATTTTACACTGGGGTACCTCCAGATTTTGCATATTCTCAAAGAGGGCCATGAATGCAAAAAAGGTTGAGAAACACTGATATATAAATATACAGTAAAAAGGATAAAGCCCAATACAAATAATGATATTGTAAAATTTCACCCAACTGTGGCCTCTACCAGCCGCCTCTAAGGATGTGCCAACTCTTTCCTTAGCCTACCTGTTTTCTGCCCGGAGTTTCTCTTTAAACATAAAATCAAGCAGATGTTTTTTTCCATGAGATTAATCTGCGCCAATCATTCAGCATGTCGGCCTGTCTGTCGGAATGAAAGACACGCCGCGCATTTCACAGTTACATTAATAAGGCAGCCCTGGACAAGTTAGTGTCCTGGAGCGCTGACGCGGCCTCCCCAGGGACAGCCATGAAATGTACACTGTTCCAGTCTCTTTTGATCATTTATGCTGATCCTTTCCACTATTAAGGGGTAATTTGTTTAGTATGCAGCGCCACAAGGGGACAGCGAGGGCCGGGGCTCCTGATTAGGAAGGTGACAGATTCATTTATTAATAGTCTTCTTCCTGGCTTTATAAAGGTGATTCATCATGGAGAAAGGACGGAGCTTGGAGGGGGGGAAACCCAAAAAAACAACTTATGAAATATTATCCAACTTCAGAGATATCACTTCTGAAAAGTAGAAATTATACAGAAAGTTTACAATATACAGCAATGGTATAATTCTTTTATGAAAAACGTTGCTTTTTACAGTGTAGTAAGATCGTACTTATTGTCATTAGGAGTCATTAGGAGTAGTACTATTGTTATTATCATCCTTCCTGATTAAAAGTAGTAGTAGTAGTACTCATTGTTATTATTAGTAGTAGTAGTTTTGGTAGTGGTAGTAGTAGTAATAGTGTTATGCCACGTACACACGACTGGACTTTCCTTCAGAATAGACTCCGACGGTCTTTTCACTGGAGTTCCGACGGAGTTCCGTTGAAACGGACTTGCCTACACACGATCACACCAAAGTCCGATCGTTTAGAACGCGATGACGTACGACGGGACTAGAAAAAGGAAGTTCAATAGCCAGTAACCAATAGCTGCCCTTGCGTCGTTTTTGGTCTGTTGGACTAGCATACAGACGAACGGTTTTCCCGACAGGAATTGAGTCCTTCGGAAAGATTTGAAACATGTTCTATTTCTAGGTTCGTCAGAATTTTAGAAAGGAAAAGTCCAATAAAGCCCACACACGATCGGAATGTCCGACGGAATGATTCCGTCTGACCTTTTCTGCCAGAAAGTCCGGTCGTGTGTACACGGCATTACTATATTATTACCATTCTTATTATTGTAATTATTATTTTCATCCTTATTATTATTATTATTAATAGTACTATTAGTATTTTTGTTTTTATATTATTATCATAATTGTTATTACATTATTATATACACTATATTACCAAAATTATTGGGACGCCTGCCTTTACACCAACACGAATTTTAATGGCATCCCAGTCTAATGCCCCGTACACACGGTCGGATTTTCCGACGGAAAATGTGTGATAGGACCTTGTTGTCGGAAATTCTGACAGTGTGTGGGCTCCATCACACATTTTCCATCGGATTTTCCGACACACAAAGTTTGAGAGCAGGCTATAAAATTTTCCGACAACAAAATCCGTTGTCGGAAATTCCGATTGTGTGTACACAAATCCGATGGACAAAGTGCCCAGCATGCTCAGAATAAATAAAGAGATGAAAGCTATTGGCCACTGCCCCGTTTATAGTCCCAACGTACGCGTTTTACGTCACCGCGTTCAGAACGATCGGATTTTTCCGACAACTTTGTGTGACGGTGTGTATGCAAGACAAGTTTGAGCCAACATCCGTCGGAAAAAAATCCTAGGATTTTGTTGTCGGAATGTCCGAACAAACTCCGACCGTGTGTACGGGGCATTAGTCCGTAGGGTTCAATATTGAGTTGGCTCACCCTTTGCACCTATAACAGCTTCATCTGTTCTGGGAAGGCCGTCCACAAGGTTTAGGAGTGTGTCTATGGGAATGTTTGACCATTCTTCCAGAAGCACATTTGTGAGGTCAGGCACTGATGTTGGACGAGAAGGCCTGGCTCGCAGTCTCTGCTCTAACTCATGCCAAAGGTGTACTATCGGGTGAGGTCAGGACTCTGTGCGGGCCAGTCAAGTTCCTCTACCCCAAACTCGCTCATCCATGTCTTTATGGACCTTGCTTTGTGCACTGGTGTGCAGTCATGTTGGAACAGGAAGGGGCCATCCCAAAATTGTTCCCACAAAGTTGGGAGCATGAAATTGTCCAAAATGTCTTGGTATGCTGACGCCTTAAAAGTTTCCTTCGCTGGAACTAAGGGGCCAAGCCCAACTCCTGAAAAACAACCCCCACACCATAATCCCCCCTCCACCAAATGATTTGGACTACTGTGTGGGTTGCAGTTGTTAGATTCTTGTTTTATATAAGAACATATTGATAATAATATTTTATATAAGAACAGATTGACAATAAGGCTAGGTTCACACCATACAAGATTTCCACCAGTTCCCGTGCATCGTATATAGGGCAGCCTATTCACTTCACTGCCCTACACAAGGCAAAACATGCAAATTAAGTCCCTTTCTAAAAATCGGCACCGTGTGGTTTGACATACACAAAGACGTGTGTGTTTGCAGATGTGTGGGGATTTCTTTAAAAACGAAACTTGTGGCTCAGATCACTGCTGCGCATCTGACTGGAAGTGGGAGCGGGCTGGGTACCTGTCAAAATCAGGTACAAACTGTCCCCCAAAAAATGGCAAATGTGGCAGTGGATGGGGGGGGGGGGGGGGGGGATGCAAAGGAGCGGAACTTTTGTGTGCATTCCCAACACTCACAAGGTGTGAACCAGTGCGGCTGGTGCTCAAAATTTTCAATATTGCGGCTGGTGCTCAACAAACCTGCCGCATCATGGGAGACAGACGGCGGCGATCAATGCCCCCCCCCGCGTGGGAGACGGAAGGCAGCGATCAGTGCCCCCCCCCCCCACGAGGGGACAGAAGGCAGAGATCTGTGCCCCCCCCCCGCGGGGGATGGAAGGCAGCGATCAGTGCCCCCCCCCGGCGGGAGACAGACAGCGACGTTTAGTGGCCTTACCCTAAGAGGCTGATGCTGCTCCAAAAATCCAGCTCTGCGTCCCGAGCCCACCCTTTTTTTGAAGCCAATTAGAGCCTCAGGCAATAATCATGTGCTTCAAAAAAAACCATTGAAATCCATATGTCCAGTATATTAGGGGTGCATGGATTAGGGGTGGGGGCGGCGCCCCTGCACCCCTAATAGAGCGGCCGCCACTCCCTGGCACAGCCTTTGCACACGCCTATGGTTTGAACCTAGCCTATGGCCCCATTCACACCAGTGTAGTGCGATGCACAAAGAAAAAGAGAGCTTGTAGCGCTTGCAATGCCATTTATGTCAACGGCACCTAAAATGCACCAAGCAAAAAGCATCTTTTTGCGCATGCAAAAACATACACAGGAACACAGGGGACTAAAAGCGCAGAACGAGCAAAGTTTAAAAAGTTACATGAGCCCCCTTTACTGCATTTATCAGGGAAGCCTGCTGAAATGAATGAGCTGCTTTACTCGCAAAGACCAACAACATACAGCGCCCGATATACCGTAACGGGGACCTAAGCGCTAATAAAAAAAACGCTCCCCCTCTTTGTTCCCAGCGACAGTTTTTCCTGATCCCTGAGAATTAACATTATGTTGCTACAAGTTAATCTTTTCTAATAGGTTTTAAAATGTTCGCATGTGGTCTAGGAACAGTTGATGAAGCCAATTAATCGGTTAGGTTCCTTCAGCGGCGTATTTGGCGGCTTAAAAAAAAAAGAGACAAAATGAAGCATTGTACACACTTATTTTTGATTACTGTAATTTGGGAGAGACGTTATAGGTCGGGCTAAGTGCTAAGTTTTGCAACAACTTCATGGCTGCTGTCTAGACTTTTCTTACAGTAAGTTACGACCTCCGCCGTCTAAAAGCGCCAAATTTACTCCTAATTCACTTGACAATTGGTCCCCTCTACTGCAAGCCTATTAAACGTTTTGACATCAGAACGTTTCTGACATGAGAACATTCTTAGCACAGTTTGACACCTGCTTAAGACTCAATTTAAGCCACTGGCACACTATACCCTGCCCAGCACCCGTACATGCGTTTTCAGCCATGGGGGTGGTGGCACTGCAAACAAAGTACCATCAGAAAGTTTTTTTTAATGTAACATAAAAATGTGTTAAAAATTAAAAAAAAAAAAAATCACAGAGTTATTTGTCCTGTGAAACTGCATGTACATTTGTTTTGTGCATATGAGGGCAAAATCATGAGGATGTTGCATTATGACCAATAGATGGAGTTGACAATCATGTTAAATAAGTATTTTTTCCTTTGATAATCAGCTCCTTTTAGTGGCCATAATGAGTTTTTTTTCCAGAGGGTCAAACCATTTTTTTCCTCTTTGGATCTTCTCCAGTGCTTGGTGATCCTCAATAATGCAGAGAATGGCACCAATGTGATGATGTCAGTGCCTCTCTCTGCATCAATATGCTGTATGTGAAGAATGCTGTAGTGACTCTTCCTTGGGGGGGACCATAATGCCCGACACTCACAATTCATCCTCAGTCTACTTCCCTACCCCTGGTGACAATAGCTCTCACAGAAAGTTTGGTTGCATTTGGTAGTTCCGGTGGTCGGCTGATAGAATCCCTGGACCTGCCCCACAGGAAAATGGCAGGAGGAGTCTCTGGATGGGATATGCAGGCCACCTCACTGGAAAATCAGCATTCTAGACAGATGGCTGATAGGGAAATTGCACATTTCATATTCCTTATTAAGGTTGACCTCATAAATATCTAATAAAGCCTATTATATCCTGGTCATTCTGTTTACCTTGGATGAATCATCTTATAGGAATGTGAACTGCCTATATGGACAAGCAGCCCCTTCTCCTTCGGGAATTTGCCATTTTCCTTAGAAGGTAATTTTGTATTGGGGTGGGCTTGACCATTTCCCAAACACAAGACCTATATACCTTAGCTAGAACTGGAACATTTAGTCTCGTCTCCAGAGCTGCATCATGCAATATGCAAGTGTCTGGTCTGATTTCCTGGCCACGCCTTTATGGGGGGGGGGACTCCATGGTGAAACAGCATCTTTAGTTAAGTATTCTTGTTATATTTTCTAATATTATCTGTATCGTCATTGCTTTTAATGAATGTTATACTTTTAAGTATTTGTGTGATCTTTCTTTGCACATATCGAACACAACCCCAACCAAAAACATGACAAAACACTGGCACAACATGCTCTGCAGTGATTGGAACTTTAGCCCAGTTTCACACATGTGCGGTGCGAATTGAAGCTCAGGTTTCACTGGGGAGATAAAAATCTCCTGTTCAAAGGAATCACTGCGTTTTAGCTCAGGATCAGTGAGCAGGGAGAGGGGGAGGGAGGGGGGGGGTGTATTGAGGAGAAGTAGAAAATTCATGTTCAGAACGCAATGCATCTGCGAAGCAGATGCGTTCCCATAGAAGATAAGGGGCTCATAATTCGCACCGCAATGCCCAGAAAACGCACACGTTTTTTGTGCAATGCGCAGTGCGAATGCAACGCACATATGTGAACCAGATGCATTCATATGAATGTATTTTAAAATGTCCTGCGAATTAGATGCGGTGTAATCCGTGTGAACCCAGGCTAAAAAGGAATTGCTAAAGTGATGATGTCAGTGCCTTTCTCTGCATCAACAGGGCTGGACTGGCCTACTGGGAAATTTCCAGGCTGAAGATGGAAGCTGATTATCTGCCATGCACAGCTGCAGCTGATTTAGCATTCTAAAGTTTTACTAAATCAACCCCGTGGAATCCAAGTGCAGCAACAAGAATACAGTGCAACCTTGGATTACAAGCATAATCTGTTCCAGCAGAATGCTTGTAATCCAAAGCACTTGCATATCAAAGCGAGTTTCCCCATAGAAGCCAACGGAAACGAAGATAACTTGTTCCGCATTGACTTCTATTGTATGCAATACCGCATGTGGCCAGAGATGGGGAGGGGGCGGAGAGCCTCGGAAATACTCGGGGACAGCTCGGCTGAACTCGGAAACCCTCGGAAAGGCTGGGAAACACTCGGGAATGGAGTATTTCCGAGTGTTTCCTCTGGCCCAATGCAGTACTGCACACCACATTAGCTTGAATTCTGCTTGTTTTGCGAGACAACACCCACAAACCGAGTCAGAATTTAAAAAAAAAAGTTGCTCGCCTTTTAAAACGCTTGTTTTACGCAAGGTTCCACTGTATATTGTAACAGAAGTCCAGCAATACACAAAAGACGTAACGGAAAGGCAACCCAACAGCCATGTGACTGCACGTTGGTGACTCAGGAGTGCCAACAGCATCTGTCTTGATGAGCAGAATGCAGCCTGGCCGATCTGTACCCGAATGGGGAGGCTTCGAGGAAGGATGGCATGTCACTGCACTTTCCCTACTCCTCAGGAACCTTTCCCTGATGCTAAGCACTCTCCCTAACAGACAGGTGGCCTGCCCCTACTCTAGCACAGTCGCAAAATGTGTGCCAAACTTGGGAGCAAGGGTCTTAAATAGACTCTGCTTGATCCAAGATGGCCACCAAAGTCACCTGTGATTCCAGCATCCAATCGGATAGCTGCCTCCCTCTGACTGAGGAAACCATAGAGCAGGGTCTCCAAACCTTCCAAACAAAGGGCTAGTTTTTTGTCTATTGTCCGCACTGTGGTCAGCGGGAATAGAAACTTTCCTGACATCGGAGTAAACATTGCCACATTTGGTATTAGGTGGAAGAATCGTGCCCCATTGTTGGTATCATTGGGCAGAATAGTACATAATCGTTTGGTATCAATCAGAAGAATAGTGCCCCAACGTTGGTGTCAGTGGGAGAAATGGTGCCTCATTGTTGATGTCAGTAAGCAGAATGGTGTCTCGTATCAGTGGGAGGAATAGTGCCTTAAGGGCCACTGCCATAGAGGAACCATGTTCCGGACAGCACCACTCGTAGTGGAGAAAATAGACTGCATCTGCCTACACACTTCCCTAGGGGAAGCCCATGATTCCCTGCACTCACAATACATTCTCAGTCTTCTGGACTGGATGGCACTGGGTGGAGTGGTGGTGAAGAGCTACTGCGGAGGACAGCTCCAGAGAAGAGACTTGCAGCCAGAGCTGTTTTTGTCTTCTATTTAACCCCATGCAAGGGGACTACTTAAAAAAAAAGAATGCCTATATTTGGGCTTTAGATCTGACTTTCACTGGTTGCATGCTTATTCCAGTTCCGTCACCTAGAAAGTATTAGAAAGCGAGGGACAGCGCAACCAGCAATTTCTGGAGGACAGCAAAGGCAGCCTCCACATTGCTTCCAGCACAGGTTTCCTCTAATATAATGCTCTTTTGTTATCGCTGAATATATCTGTATCTCTCCTCTCCGCTTCCTTCATTCTGCAGTATCAGCCCACCTAAAGGCGGCTGTTCCCTCTCATTGTGTATGTATCTCCGTGTGTCATTGTTTCCCGTATTAGCAGACATCTTCATTGTCTGTGGCTGCTCCCGGCATCTCTTCAGCATTGATAAACACATGTATATTGTTCCAGTGTTTAAACTGCTCCAGGTTTGTATTACTTCTGCTGTTGATACAATCCATATTTTATTCCAAATGACTAATACTGACTTTTTCCAAGCTAACTGTGGTCTATGATGATGCAAATCCTGCTCGGTGGGTTTGGCCAGGCATCAGACCTAAACGGGCAATTTTGCATGTCTACCTGTTCTTCATAGGCCTTGGTGGAGCACCTAGGAGGAACCCAACTTTTATAGGCAGATGTCTGTCAACCGGGGTGTCCTTAAGGGATCCCTAAAGGAATCTAGAGAAAATGAAAAGGATGAGAGCACTACAAAACCTAAGTGAGTCCGGTTAAAGTCTAATTTTCACGAAAAGAGGTATAAATCCAATGCATTTCGGGGGCTCAACAGTCACCCTTCATTAGAGCTAAGGAACAACATGACAAAAATTTATGAAAACTGAGGATCTAAAACTACAAACACAATCTACTGTAAAATGACCAAATATAAGAAAATTGTATTTATTTTATTTATTTCGTTTTATTTATTTATTTATTTATTACAGGTACTTATATAGCGCCAAGTGGAAGAAAGAGGCGGAAGGTGCGTGATCAAACGCTTGGATCAATATGATACAGTTTATTCATATACAAAATAGATAAATGCATATAAAAAGTGTCTACATAGACACTTTTTATATGCTTTTATATACATTTATCTATTTTGTATATGAATAAACTGTATCATCGTGATCCAAGCGTTAGATCACGCGCCTTCCACCTCTTTCTTCCACTTGGCCTTCTTCGGACCACCCCTGGTCAGTTTAGGCAGCGGGACACGTACAATCATTTTCTATTTTTCTTCCTTTGAAAGTATTACCACTCTATACCAACAACGCCTTCACGAGCGCAGGAGAATTTTTTTTCTTTGTATTTCTTTATATTTTCACTTATACCATCGCTTTACAAATATGTGGTACATTTACATTAGTCCCTGCTCTGAAGGAGCGTACAATCTAAGGTCTCTATCTCACATTTATACATACACACATTAGGGCCAATTTAGGCAGGAGCTAATTACCCTACCAGTATGTCTTTGGAGTATGGGAGGAAACCCACGCAGGCACAGTATATCAGATCATTTTACAATAGATTGTAGTTTTAGGTCCTCAGTTTTCATTATCTTTTGTCATCTTATTCCTTGGCCCTAATAATAGGGGAACTTTTGAGTCCTGGAACATGTTGACTTTCAACCTCTCGTCATGAAAAGTAAACTTTGACTGGACGACTTCAAGTTTTGTGGTTCTCTCATTCTTTTAACCACTTGCCGACCGTGCTATAGCTGAAGGACAGCTACAGTGACATGGTGCATTATCCTGCTGGAAGGAGCCATCAGAAGATGGGGACACTGTAGTCATAAAGGGATGGACATGGTCAGCAACAATACCCAGGTAGGCCGTGGCGTTTAAACGATGCTCCATTGGTACTAAGGGGCCCAAAGTGTGCCAAGAAAATATGCCTCATACCATTACACCAGCACCACCTCCAGCCGGAACCGTTGATACAAGGGAGGATGGATCCATCCTTTCATGATGGTTGTGCATGAAAATCCCAGTAGATCAGCAGTTTTTGAAATACTCAGACCAGCTCGTGTCGCAACAACAACCATGCCACGTTAAAAGTCACTTAAATCCCCTTTACCAAGCAACTGAACAGGTGCACCTAACAAAGTGGCCGGTGAGTGTATGTCCCCTGGGCAGTCACTAGTCTGCTGGGAGCAGGAGCGCTTCCTCAACCTCTTCTCCCCCAGTGATCAGTGCCAGACCTCAGAACTGATCTGGGTCAGACCCCAGGATTGACATGAATGTGTCATCTCTGAGCCGGGATCTCAGCGAAGAAAGTAGATAGGGACCCTGGATGATTCCAGGGAAAAAAGGTTGAACATGGTTCATATCAGCACAATGGATAGGCTTCCTGATAGTGGACAATACCTGAAATGTATGATAGCACAGCTGCTTGTAGTCTCCACCAGGGGGCATGTGACAAAGTGACAACGCCGGAGCACAATTGGGAGGCAGTTGCCACCCTATAACAGGAAGTACCTAAACAAGGACCTTCATGGCATTCTAATGAAAATTGCAGATTTAAAAAGACTGAACATTTTTGAAAATGATATGAACAAGTTAAACTCACTCGAAATTTTAGTGGTGGGGCTTAGATCTACTCTAAAAAAGAGAACAAAAAATTTAATATTTTATATTGTGTGCTTTGTTCTGATTTTCTGTCATACCCAGAATTCTCGCTTTTTCTACCCTTCTCCCCCCACCCTCCGAACGTTCTGTGAGTCATAACAATATTGTATTGACTCATTATTGTTCCCACTCCTTTGATCTGCACGGGAGAGGTAATGATCTTTTACACTTTTTAATACGTTTATTCTCAAGCACAATTTTAATAACTTCTATTTACATACTCAGCTTTCATTCCAACGCACGGGAGTTCTCGGTCGTGCACCAGGTGCAAAACTGCAGGAAAAGAAAAAAGCAGGAGGCAGGGCTTGATTGTCCATTGTTGAAGTCTTTAGAGCCACATCTGCTGGAGCCCCAAGCAACACCATTCTTCTGGGGTCACCTCCAGTCCTAGTTTTTTTTGGTCCTAACTGGGCTCAGAATATTGATACAATGTATACATAAACCTGAGTGAGTTAGGAAGCAGAAGGGTCCCACTCTCAACTATAGCACCTCAACTACAGCAACAATGGGTGGGCCTAAGTGAGTAACTTTTTTCTACTATTGATGCGGAGGGGGGGATATGTTGGTGACAGCTATACTGTAAGAGTCTGCCTCTTAGGCTCTGGCATCTATAGGCACAGGCCTACTGTGCTTAATTGCTTAATGGTAAACCCTGCCCTGTCAGGGGGCACATTCAAACCTAAAACTCTCCTATAAAGGAAACAAATGGGTCCAACTCTCAACTATGGCACCTCAAGATCGGTCCAAAGCCATGATGGGTGGGCTCAAGTGAGGGAGTGGAGGGAATGTTGGTGACAAGACCTACTATGCCTGGTAAATCCAGCCGTGGCAGGGGCCAAATATCCAAACCAAAATTCTCTAACTTAAATGGGTCCAACTCTCAGCTATAGCACCTCAACATTGGTCCACAGCCATAATGGATGGGCCCAAATGAGTAATTTATTTCTACTAATGATAGGGGGCGTGTGGGTGGGCTATATATTGGTCATAACTATATTGCAAAAGTCTACCCCTTTGGTTCTGGCGCCTATGCCTACTGTGCCTAAAGGTTAACCCAGCCCTGGTAGGGGCCTTATACCAACCTAAAAATTTCTGGCTTATAAAGGAAGCAAATGGGTCCAACTCTCACCTATAGCATCTCAACATTGGTCCACAGCCACAATATGTTGGTGATATCTATACTGTAAAAGTCTGCATCTTAGGTTCTGGATGTCTAATGTGCCCAATGGTAAACCCAGCCATGGCAAGGGGCATATAACAACCTAAAATTATCTGGCTTATGAAGGAAACAAATGGGTCCAACTCCCAACTATAGCAACTCAACATTGGTCTACAGCCACAATGAGTGGTCCCAAGTAGGTAACGTATTTCTACTAATGATGGAGGATAGGGATATATTGGTGATAGCTATACTGCAAAAGTCTACCTCTGGTTTTTGTGCCTATAGACACATGCCTACTGTGCCTAATGGTAAACCCAGCCCTGGTAGGGGCCATATATGTTGGTGATAGCTATACTGTAAAAGTCTGCCTGGCCCCAAGTTAGTAACTTATTTCTACTAATGATGGCGGGGGGAATATGTTGGTGGTAGCTATACTGTAAAAGTCTGCCTCTTAGGTTCTGGTGCCTAAAGCCATAGGCCTACTGTGCCAATCGCAAATCCTGCCATGGCAAGGAGCATATATCAACCCCAAATTATGTGGCTTATGAAGGAAGCAAATGGGTCCAACTCCCAACTATAGCACCTCAACATTAGTCTACAGCCACAAAGAGTGGCCCCAAGTAGGCCACTTATTTCTTCTAATGATGTGGGGGGGGGGGGGGGTCTATTGGTGATAGCTATACTGCAAAAGGCTACCCCTTTGGTTCTGGAGCTTATAGGCACAGGCCTACTGTGCCTAATGGTAAACACAGCTATCATCATATATGTTGGTGATAGCTATACTGTAAAAGTCTGCCTGGGCCCAAGTGAGTAACTTATTTCTAAAAATTATGGGGGGGGGGTATATGTTGGTGATAGCTATACTGTAAAAGTCTGCCAACCTAAAATTCTCTGGCTCTGGTGCCTATAGGCACATGCCTACTGTGTGGTGAACCCTGCCATGGCAAGGGGTATATACCAAGCCAAAATTATCTGGCTTATGAGGGAAGCAAATGGGTCCAATTTCCAACTAAAGCACCTCAACATTGGTCTACAGCCACAATAGGTGGCTTTGCTGATCAAAAGTGTAGCAATGCATGTTGGAGAAAACCCTAAAACTGTACTCTAATCAGGTGCTTCAAAAAACACACCCCCACCCACCCCCGCCATAGGAATTTATGTGCCCGGTGTCCTGAAAGGGGCCAGGCGCATGGATAGGGAGGACGGTGGAGGTGTTGGGGGGGGCGGCGCCCATGCGCCCACAATGCACGGGCCACCCCTGCTCAAAGAGGTGTTGGGAACTTTTAGACTTGCATGTGTAGTCAGATGAAGGAACACTTCAATCAAGCTCAATAGTTCTGGTGGAGCAGCTCCCACAAAGCAAGGCTTCACCCAACAGTAGCTCAAACCTTAGAAATACAGAAAGGAGTGCCAGACCAAAAGATCATTTTAATTGTTGGTAAAAAGCAAGGCGGGATCCAGGGGGGTGCTGTGGTGAACTTCCTGTTCAGTGCCCGCCCCCCCCCCCCCCCCCCCCCCAATACCAGTCATTGTAACGCCACCCATATTGCTGTCCTTTTAACAGGGTGAAAGTAACCTTACATGTGTGCAGCACAGGTGTCACCTTTTTATTCCCATGTTAAAAGGACAGCAATATAGGTGGCACTACAATGACCGGTATTAGGCTGGTTCCATGAAAAGCAATCTGAGGTGGATCACTTTTAGAGTGCAGCTAAACAGCTCAGGTTAGGCATTCAGGAGGCAATTCTGCCATAACCTAAATGCCTATGTGGTTTGTTTTCTGGTCTATAATAGGGATAACATAGGGATGCTGCCTGTCAACTCAACATGCTGCATTAAATTTTTCCACAGCATGTGAATTGCCTCCTCCTGCTGTATTTTAGACTTTAGGTGGGAGGCCAAGGGGCAGTGAACCACAGGCGGACAGTTTTTACCACCCCTTGGCTGTCTGTGTAAATTATATAAGCTGGGCTCTTAGGACCCTAAGGTAAGGGGAAAGAACCCCAGGGATCTTAATGTAAGAGGGGGACTTTGGGGGCACTGATGTAGGAAGGAGAGGGGGGCCTGATATAAAGGGGGGACTCTGGGGACCTGATGTATCTAGGGAAACTCTAGCGCTCCCTTAGGTTTGGTTCTCACTGCAGTTACGCACCTGTTTCAACTGCCGCAACCCCCTACATAGAAAAATGCAGAAGATGTGCGTGCACACACTGGAAATTGCAGCAGATGCTTCCCGCACTGGGGACTGCACTGCACTTGCAGTTTCCCTGCGGGCTGCGATTTATAAAACGGAGCAGGGACCTTTTCCCTGGGTTTTCAGGAGGCATGGCAGCCCATTCAAATAAATAGGCTGCCGTGCACATGCAAAACGTTGTTCACAGAGCCGCATAAGTGTGAACCAGGCCTTAGGGTAAAACTTTGTCTTTTGCACCGCTGACCCCTGTCCTCCACCCTACTGAACCCTGTACAGTGCCCTACAAACTGCTGACACTATCCTCTGCCCTGCTTACCCCCTGTACACAGCAATGATGACCTCATATATTCTGCCCCCTGACATTCTTTACTGCACTCTCCACATCAGACAGATCCAGTCCTGGTAAAAAAAGGTCAAATAAAACTAGCCAACATGTACAGGATACAATTTGGATGGACTCAGACAATACAGTGACTTTACAGATCTATATTAGAACCAGTTTTTAACTCTCTACATGGAGTAACAACTTACTGGCCGTTGCTGAGCAGCGACATACTCTTCTTCTTTCGATCATCTGCTGGCCATGGGCGGTCCTGACATGGTGACACCGTCTGTATTCACAGTCTGTCCAGAGTGGTGCTGACTGTCATTCAACTCAGATCACTGAGGATATCTTGTGGCAAAAAAAGTAGTACTGCAGAGGACAGATCAGGAGAGTTGCAGACTGAACTGTGTTTTTTGATTTTAAAACCTCCAGCAGGTCTTCTTTAAAGGGGTATATGAAAAAACTAGCCTTGCAGTGAGGCTCCCCCTGCATTGAAAGGCTTCAAAAGCTTGTTTTTGGCTAGGATAGCAGTAAAAAGCTATTTTACTTTTGGCAGCTGGTGCTTTTTTCTCCGAAGCTGCAGCTTGTGGAGAAGCCATTGGTGATCTCACGTATAATGCTGGACCCATGGTCCAGCGTTGTATGTGATGATGTCACAGCTGTGACCGAAGCACAGAAAAGGGTTCAGGAGATTGGTCACATGGAAGAAGGGACCTGGGGGGAGCGAGGGATAAAGTAAGTAAATTTGCTTTTTACACTGGAAGCAGCAGTGGCCCGTCCATAAAGGGCACAGGGGCACCGCCCCCCCCCCCCCCATCCATGGGACCACCCCCCTAATCTACATGTGGGGCGCCCGGACGCATGGATTCTAATGGGGGGGTTTGAAGAACGTGATTAGAGCCAGAGGCTCCGTCACCCGATTGGCTGAAAGGACAAGTGATCCTATTGAACGCCTAGGAAGAGGAGGGAGAAGATGCATGGCGGAAGCCGCCGTGGTGCAGAGGAGGAGGAGGAGGCTCGATGGAAGCCACCGTGATGCAGAGTAGGAGGAGACGTGATGGAAGCCGCCGTGATGCAGAGGAGGAGAAGAGGCGCCTAGGAAGAGGAGGGAGAAGATGCATGGCGGAAGCCGCCGTGGTGCAGAGGAGGAGGAGGAGGCTCGATGGAAGCCACCGTGATGCAGAGTAGGAGGAGACGCGATGGAAGCCGCCATGATGCAGAGGAGGAGAAGAGGCGATGGAAGCCGCCATGATGCAGAGGAGGAAGAGACGCAATGGAAACCACCGTGATGCAGAGTAGGAAGAGACACGATGGAAGCCGTCGTGATGCAGAGTAGGAGGAGACGCGATGGAAGCCGCCATGATGCAGAGGAGGAAGAGACGCAATGGAAGCCTCCATGATGCAGAGTAGGAGGAGATGCGATGGAAGCCGCCATGATGCAGAGGAGGAGGAGACGCAATGGAAGCCGCTATAATGCAGAGGAGGAGGAGACGCGATGGAAGCCTCCATGATGCAGAGTAGGAGGAGACGCGATGGAAGCCGCCGTGATGCAGAGGAGGAGGAGACGCGATGGAAGCCGCCATGATGCAGAGGAGGAGGAGACGCGATGGAAGCCTCCATGATGCAGAGTAGGAGGGGACGCGATGGAACTCGCCGTGATGCAGAGGAGGAGGAGACGTGATGGCAGCCGCCTTAATGCAGAGGAGGAGGAGACGCGATGGAAGCCGCCATGATGCAGAGGAGGAGGAGACGCGATGGAAGCCTCCATGATGCAGAGTAGGAGGAGACGCGATGGAAGCCGCCGTGATGCAGAGGAGGAGGAGACGCGATGGAAGCTGCCTTGATGCAGAGGAGGAGGAGATGCGATGAAAGCCTCCATGATGCAGAGTAGGAGGAGATGTGATGGAAGCCGCCGTGATGCAGAGGAGGAGGAGACGCGATGGAAGCCGCCATGATGCAGATTAGGAGGAGACGCGATGGAAGCCTCCATGATGCAGAGTAGGAGGAGACGCGATGGAAGCCGCCATGATACAGAGGAGGAGGAGACGCGATGGAAGCTGCCTTGATGCAGAGGAGGAGGAGACGCGATGGAAGCCTCCATGATGCAGAGTAGGAGGAGACGCGATGGAAGCCGCCATGATACAGAGGAGGAGGAGACGCGATGGAAGCTGCCTTGATGCAGAGTAGGAGGAGACGCGATGGAAGCCTCCATGATGCAGAGGAGGAGGAGACGCAATGGAAGCTGCAGTGATGCAGAGGAGGACGAGACGCGATGGATGCTGCCTTTATGCAGGGGAGGAGGAGACGCAATGTAAGCCATCACCTGTAGGAGTGCTGCCTGCCCGCGACCTAGATGGGGTAAGTGCAGGGCTGGATGACCAACCGTGTTGCAGGGGTGGGGTGCTGGTGACCCGACCGCCAGCTGCCACTGAGTGGAAGTAAACCCTCCAACTGTTTTCAGTCAAGAAGCTGCCACCTTGGCCCCTGTTTGATCTTCAACTGCCATGATGCTGCACATGTGATCAGTTATAACACCAGCCATTGGATGGTGTGACAGTTTGGTTGAGAGCACATCCAATGTGATGGTTACATTCCCGGCATGTGCCGGAAATGTAACTGTTTTTTTAAACTGTTTAGTTCTATGGGTTTACTTCTGCTTTAATGACACCCAACCATCGGTGTTTTCATACCCTGGGACAGATTTGGAAGAGGATGGTATGACTTAGTGTGGCTCTTGTTCCAGCGGAGGCCATGGTAATTGTGGGTGCCAGGGGTGAGGGGCGATGAAGTGGGCTCTCTAGAACTGACTCTGACAGTTCCCATTTGTCTTCATGGACCATGAATATGAATTGCGTCTGCAGCCCTGAATGAACACAGCTGGGACCTCCGTAGACACTTTGCAGCCAAGACATAAATTATTCTATCAGATAAAATTTTGATAGAACCAAAAAAAGTTATCAACTGACAGTCCTAATTGCTGCGGCAGGGGAAGGAGGCGCGAGGCACTGTGAAGTTAAGAGTTTGGATTCACTGTCTTCGCTTTCCTTTAATGAGGACAATTTGACTCGGATGTAATCACTCAATTCAGCGCAAAGGGCATGGTTAATGCTGAAGAGTAGCAGCATACAGCAACCAATCGAAGTACAGTTCACTGTAGTTATGCTGCAGAATGATTTCTGATGGGCTGCTGTGAGATGCTGTCTATTGGTGTTGCTGCTTGTTCTGCAGTGCTAATTAAAAGGAAACAAAATGTGGTTTTGTATAATATTTCTTTATTAGTTTATTCTGTTCAGTTCTGAGCCCTGGTTTACATCAATGCGAATGGTCATTGAAAGTTCAAAATTGCATGACAAAATCCACCCCATTTGCGGCAATGGAACTGTTCAAATCGTTGGGACTCAAGTCGCAGTGACTTTAAAAACAAGTTCCTGCACTACTTTTCTGCGATTGCATTGACAACTGTTAAATGAAGTCACAAGCTGCAATGAAATTGCACATCAAAACGCACTGATTTGCATTTTTTAAATCGCACTAAAATAACATGATTCTAAAGCTGCACTGGTGTGAACCAGGGCTAAAAAATTAAATGTTTCATGAAATAAGTGATTTAGTATCAACCTCTTCCAGTCTTATACTGCAGAGCTCAGAGAAAAGGAAAGAGAAACAGCACAAGGAGACAGTCAGCTGTGCTGCAGTGCCCATGTGCTAACAAGGGATCACAGGCTGGGGGAGGCACCTGTAAGTGTAACTTACCTGCAACAGAGTCCAAGAAAGAGTGTGGAAAGGTGTGGAAAGAGGGGCAGGAGCCCCAGGTAAAGCAATCCCAAGTAGGTTTGGGGAGTGCCGTGCAGCAAGGACTGCACAACATGTATGCTCCAGATTTGTGGTGGACAACTAGTGGACCATGACTTCCCTTTGACCAGGCTATGGCTTTTTTCCTTCTCTAACATGCCCACTCTCTACCATCCCTACTAGGGTGATCACGTGTCCAGGATTGCCCGGAACAGTTACAGTCCAGCATTTTGCACCACCAGCCAACATGCACAGTGCATTCTGCGCCCTGATTGAGCAAAGCACTGAAAGCACTAAAAGCTAGTTGTTAACAAGCAGGGGCCGGGAAGCCGGCCAAGGCATCCTTAACAACCGAGGAGTCATCAGCTGTCAATGGGCTTCCCCGTTGACAGCTGAATAATAAAAAAAAAATGCATGCAGGGTCCGTGACTTCACAAGTGGGCGGTGTCACCAGATGATGTCGTCAGGTCGCCCAGCCCCTTATCTATTATAAGAACTGCCAAATGGCGGAGCCTGCAGTAGGCATCCAGCCTTCATAGACGGTGGGAGTTTCTTTTTTTTGTTTTTTCAGGTGTGGCGAGCGGTGTGATTGACGATAGATGTATATCAGGGGACACTTTTTTATTTTTTAATAAAGGAAGTGTCAAAAACAATTGTCACCCAGTACAAAACCCAGTCTGTGTTTTTATTACTTTTTGACATTTTTACGGTGAATGAGTAGGGATACTTTGACCCCATACTCATTCCCATGGGGGGGCTAGGATCTGGGGGCCCCAGATTCCAGATTCTGATAAGCCCCCTGCCCACCACAGCCCAGGGTTGTGGGGAAGAGACCCTTGTCCCCATCAACAAGGGGACAAGGTGCTTTGAGGTGGGAAAGCACCCCCTTGTTGAGGGCATGTGGCCTGGTATGGTTAAGGGGGGGGTGCGATTGCTTGCCCCCCCCCTCCCCTTTCCTGACCTGCCAGGCTGCTTGCTCAGATAAGGGTCTGGTGTGGATTTTGAATGGGGACTCTAGGCCGTTTTTTTTTTATATTTTGGTGTAGGGTTCCCCTTAAAATCCATACCAGACCTAGGGGGGTTTCTTTCTTTTTTTTTTTTCAATAGCCCGGTGCTGGCAATTGCAACCACGAGTCAATTTAAATGTGATTTGACTAGTTTTTTTCTTCTTTAGAAATGAGACTTTTCCTGCAGCGTGTTCTATACATGCAACAGATGCTCTACTTTACAGGCAGACTAAGGGGACCCCCTGATGTAGAAAGTACGCCGCTGTCACTAAATGACTAAGAGCCCTTTCACACTGGGACAGGCGGCGGCGGTAAAGCGTCCCTATTATAAGCGGCGCTTTACCGTCGGTTTTACCCCCCGCTAGCGGCCGAGAAATTGTTAAAAACCACCGCAAAGCGCCTCTGCAGAGGCGCTTTGCCGGCGGTATAGCCGCGCCGTCCCATTGATTTCAATGGGCAGGAGCGGTGAAGGAGCGGTATACACTCCGCTCCTTCACCACTCCGAAGATGCTGCTAGCAGGACTTTTTTTACCGTCCTGCCAGCGCACCGCTCCAGTGTGAAGGCCCTCGGGGCTTTCACACTGGAATGAAAGCAGCAGCACTTTCAGGTCGGTTTGCAGGCGATATTATTAGCGCAATAGCGCCTGCAAACCGCCCCAGTGTGAAAGGACTCTTAGTTAAAGCAGGTGCACATTGTATATCACCTATCTAAACAGGTAACCTGTCACGTACCTAGTGGTGGAGCCCAGAATGCAAGGAGTAGCCTCTCGTGTGCCTCTGGTTCGAGAGCCCCTGATAGAGAAGACAGGGACTCAAGAGCGCAGGGGGCTACAAGTGCTTGGCAAGTGGCAGGTGTAGAGCTGATCCGGACCTCTGGTGCAGCAGAAGGAGGACTGACAGGTACACTGGATCCACCGATAGGGCAGAGAAGGACTGTAGCTGGCAGGAACTCCGGAACAACAGGCAGCAGGGAGGTGTTCTGTAGTACAACTGGAGCACTGGAACAACTGGTAGATGAACCGGAACTCTGGCAGGAACACTGGAACTGTTGACTGGATAGAGAAGCACTGTAGCTAGCAGGAGCCCAGGAACAAGCAGGCAGCAGGAAGGTGTTCTGTAGTACCACTGGAAGCACTAGCGAAGTCAGACAAGCCAGGTCAAACACAGGCAAGCAGAGCAGGTACCAAACGGAATCAGGAGAGTAGTCAGGGCACGGACCGGATCGGCAACAGACAGGCAGGTAACAACCGTAGGATGAGGCAGGAGAATCGTCAGACAAGCCGAGGTCGGGGACTGGCAGCAAACAGGAGAAGTCAGGAACAAGCCGGGTAACAGGAATCAGGTAAGCAGGTATACTAGATAGCTTAGGGTCACAGGGAACGCTGTAGACCGGACAGCAAGGAGGCATGCTGACAGGCTACTTTAAATAGGCCTAATGGCGCCAAAAGCTGTCACACTGCACATCTGCGCACATCCGCGCGCACACGTGCACGCCCGAATACTGATCGTACGTGCCCGTTCGTATCATCGTGTACCAGCGTACACCCGCTCGTATTAGCCCGCACCCGCAAGCGGCCGTTCGCGCCAACGCGCCTCCGCACGCGTCCTCTGGCTCTATTGACAGTAGTTCTATTAACCGATCTTCCGCCGACGGCTGAGCTAACAGGACGTCTTTCATGACATAACCACTGTTTGCTATTGTTTTTCCAAAAATTGGCAAAAAAAGGTATCAAACATTTTTTTTTTGGAAGGGAAGGGCGGGGGGGGGGGGGGGGTCCCCCCAATGGCAGTTTGGATATGTGGTCACCCTACCAACCACACCAAGAGTTGTTATGAAAAACAGACCATGCATGCACAACCACCTACCCTCCCCCAGCTTCTTCCCCATTTATGGCTGCCCCCCAGGTACAGCAATTAACCTCATGGGGGGCACAGTGAGGGCTGTGCAACATGCATGCTCCAGATTGGTGGTAGGCTGCTTTAGCTATCAAAGCTATCATGCACAGCTGCCTACCCACCCACCCCCAGCTGCTGAAAGCAAACAAATGGCCACCTATGTGCAGTGCACTCTCCTTTATATGAATAAAGATATAGCGCTCGCAAACACAATAGGTGAAAATACAATAAATGGTGAACAAAGTCCAAATAAAAGTGACTAAAGGTGCTCCAATCCAAAGTGAAGAAAATGTAAGGTGTTTCAGAAATATTCAGGTGTACAACACCCCCTCATGTATCCCCACTCACCAGATCAGAACAACCCCCAGCTTTTCAGTCTGGTGGGTCACTTAAAGCTTGGTAAAGATATCCTGGGATGGCGGATATGGTGATAGGTCATCAGGTCCAGAATTCCTTTATGAAGTTTCTCAACCAGACAAACAGATACCCAGAAGTAAAAAAGAATGGAACTGATCATGAAGTACCATTAAAAAAGGTTTTATTGTAAAAGGGAGTGGGTACTTACAAAAGGTGAGATCAAACAAGCTTCAAACATGGAGCTGTGGGTGTAAAAACGCCGTTCCTGGCGTGCGTTCCCCGGGACCGGAAGTGACGTCAGTGATACTGGAAATTGCGTCAACGTTTCGCCCTCCCACAGGGTGTCATCAAGGACCACTCTCCTTGCCAACTATGGACATTTGGACCATACAGGTGGAGAACAGGCACAGCAAAGCCCACAGGGTGGTACGCCCATCCACATTTCCGACAAGATTTGTGTGACCGTGTGTATGCAAGACAAGTTTGAGCCAACATCCTTTGGAAAAAAATCCACGGTTTTGTTGTCGGAAAATCCTATTGTGTGTACATAGGTTCAGTGTTTACTGCTGCCGCACCATGCGGCATCTCCCCATACACAGAGATAAAACAAATCCTTCCACATAAGGTGTACCTGTTTATCTGCAGTCTTCTCTTCTCTACATCCATTCAAAGTCCAGAATTTATAAAGCTTGTCTGGGCTGTCAGAAAAAAGGTGGCGGAGAGCTGAAGTTACACTCTGTATAGCTCACTGAACAGAGCTTTACCAGCTGATTGGAGGGAAGGGACGACACACCCATCTTCACACAGCACACGGGAACAGAGCTGAGGCTGTCAATCACAGTCTGTGTGCTGGAGCTCCCTCCCTTGTCACTTTTTTCTCTTGTTGTCAGGAAAATTTGGCAAAAGTGATTCATGCCGATAGCGGTGGAACAAAGCAGCAGACAGAAATGGCACTTACGCCACGTACACACGAGCGGATTTCTCGTCGGGAAAAAATATGACAGCTTTTCCGACGGAATTCCGCTCCAGTTTGACTTGCATACACACGGTCACGCAAAAGTTCGCTGAAATTACGACCGTCAAGAACGCGGTGACGTACAACACTATGACGAGCCGAGAAAATGAAGTTCAATGCTTCCGAGCATGCGTCGAATTGTCTCCGAGCATGCGTAGGGATTTTGTGCGTCGGAATTGCCACAGACGATCGCATTTTCGGATAGGAACTTTTCCCGACCGAAAAATTGAGAACATGCTCCCAATCTTTTGCTGGCTGGAATTCCGCCAGCAAAAGACCGATGGAGCATACACACGGTCGCATTTTCCGAGGAAAAGCTCTCATCGGTCTTTTGCGGGCTGAAATTCCGATCGTGTGTACGCGGCATTAGTGCTTTTAAATGAAACAAGTACACACTATAGAGGGATGCGCTTTGTTCATATTTCATGCCTGAGGTTTACAATCACTTTAAATGTCATTTCAATGATGATTTTAATCTTGCGGCTTTCCATTGGTTATTTCATGGCACAATGGACACCGTTCTCCTATGTTCCCCCCAGATATGAACAAGTCTCATTCAAGTACTCCTTGTTTCCATAAATTATGAAATGATTAATGTGCCGACCCCTCATATTACATCTTCATTCATAACTTAATGGGTGAAATAGAAAGGTCAGAACATTTCATTACAGCGCGGTAAAAAGATCTGCAAGATAGAACTCTGGCTTCTCGGGACACGTAGCAGATGATACGCAGTTTTCACGCCGCGATCTCATGCTATGGAAGTCGTGTTGCGCTGTCTCAGATCCGGTCTGTTAATGAGCTTATGTTTCCATCTTGGTTTTGGAGACACTGAGAAGTACAGCCTCAGATTCCAAGAGAGAGGACGCTTACACCGAGATCTGTAGTCATATAGAACTCCAGCCTTCAGTCCTGCACAGTCGCACCGGCTCCTCTCCTGGACTGAAATGGCTTCCTCTGATTTCACTGCACACTGTGAGCTTCTCACAATGTGCATTAGAAGCTGCAGCAAGTCAGATAGAGCCCCGTCTCACCCAGTACATCTGACACGTTTCTCCCCAGCCTGACTGTCCCTGTCCCACCCTTTTCATTCACTGGATTTCAGTAAACACGCGCGGTTCGTTTCGTTCCAAATTAAAATTCGGACAAACTTTTCGTTACAACGGAAATTCGGATGTATCCGAATTTCCGAATTACAATAGTAACACATTTAAAGGAATCTGAAATAACGAAAAAAAAATTTCGGATGAAATTTGAATAGTTTTCGAATCTAATTTGAATCGTTTTTTAATCAAATTTCCAAACAGAATAAAATAGAATAGAAAATAAAGGAATAGAATAGAAAAGAATATAATAGAATAGAAAAGAATAGAATAGAAAATAAAAGAATAAAATATTATAGAGTAAAACAGAACAGAATACAAAATAAATAAGAAATAATAAGAAAAAAATAGAATAGAAAATAAAGGGATAGAGTAGAAAATAAAAGAATAGAGTAAAAAAGAACGAAATAGAATAGAATATAAAATAACAGAATAAGATAGAATTAAAAAAGGAGTAGAATAGAATATAATAAAATAGAATATAACCATCTTCTGAAATTTGAGTTTTAAATAGAACAAATTCAAATACAATAGAAAAAAAACAGAAAGGAATAGAATAGAAAAAAATAAAGAATAAAATAGAATAGACTAGACTAGAAAAAAGAATAGAATATAATAAAATAGAATAAAACCTTCTTCTGAAATTTGAATAGAATAGGTATAAATGTGAATAGAAAAGAATAGAATAGAAAATAAAAGAACATAATAGATTTAAAAAAAAAACAATAGAATAGAAAGAATATAACCATTTCCCAAAATTTGAATAGAATACATTTGAATTTGAATAGAATAGAAAAGCATAGATTAGAATCAAATTGAATAAAATAATTTTCACATACAACCATATCTCGGGTTTACAGAGAATGGTCCGAAAAAGAGAAAATATCCAGTGAGCGGTAGTTTTGTAGAGGAAAATGCCTTAATGATGTCAGAGGAGACTAGGCAGACTGGTTTGAGATGATAGAAAAGGCAACAGTAAGTCAAACAACCACTCGTTACAACCAAGGTATGCAGAATACCGTTTCTGAACGCACAACACATCGAACCTTGAAGCAGATGGGCTACAGCAGCAGAAGACCTCACTGGGTGCCACTCTTGTCAGCTACGAACAGGAAATTGAGGCTACAATTCGCACAGGATCACTAAAATTGGACAACAGAAGATTGAAAAAACGTTGTCTGGTCTGATGAGTCTCGATTTCAGCTGCGACATTCAGATGGTGGGGTCAGAATTTGGTGTAAACAACATGAAATCATGGATCCATCCTGCCTTGTATCACCGGTTCAGGCTGGTGGTGGTGTAATGGTGTGGGGGATATTTTCTTGGCACACTTTGGGCCCCTTAGTACCAATTGAGCATCGTTTAAACACCACGTCCTACCCAAGTATTGTTGCTGACCATGTCCATCCCTTTATGACTACAGTGTCCTCATCTTCTGATGGTTCCTTCCAGCAGGATAATGCACCATGTCGTATTGATGGGTGGGGAGCATTTTTTCTTTTCTTTCAGCAGGTGTTGAGATTGCCATGGATCCACATCACTGTACGACATGATTGCTGGTAGATTGCTGTTTTTTTTAAATATAGGACTTGTCAAAAACTGTGTCTCTGTGTTGTTTGCTTTTTTTTTTTTTTTTACTGCAAACAAAAAGGAAACCATCAATTTTAATTTTCACATTGCCTTCGGGCAGGTGTGGTCTTGATTATCGCTTTGTCTATTTAATTTTGTTCTTCTAAAAGGTCCAAGAAATAGCCCCTAAGGAAGAGAAAGTCTCAAAATGGGTTCAATTGAGTCGGGGGTTGATAACAACTTTGAAATTACCCCCTGGGTTGGGGGCAAAAACAACCCATGATAAGGGTTATGCACACCATTGTCTTAAATATGTTTTTAGAGATGCAAAATGGATCAAATCAGATGGCCTGATGGACATGTTTTTATCACTTTATGAATAAAGAATATCTATTTTATATATATATATATATATATATATAGAAGCTCCTTTCTTACTGTTTAATTTTTTTGTGAATTATTAGGGGGACCATGTGCGGGCCCCTTTTTGTCAAAGGGGTTTTCAGATTCTGATAAGCCCCCTGCCTGCAGAGACCCACAACCACTCAGCCAGGGTAGTTAAGATGAGGTCCTTATCATCTTCAACACTGGAACAGGGTGCTTTGCCGGGGGGGCTCTCCTTTGGCAAGGTACCCACCCATGATGGGAGCATGTGGCCTGGTATGGTTCTAGAGGGTGGATGGCTTTCAGCCATGGTCAGGTTGTAGTAAGGCCCCTGGCACGACGAGGGGTGTGCCAGATATTTGGAGGGGGGGGAGAGGAATTAAGAGCCTAGGTCCCTTTTAGATTTTCTCCGACTTCATTCCAGTCAGTCTGGGTTGGCCCACTTGTTGGGTTGGGTTTTTAGGGAGGTTGGGGTAGTGAAAGCTGTTTTCAGCAGGACCAAAAGGATTTAAGGGACAGAGAAGCCACACTTTCCCTTGAAAGGACACCCCTATAACTCCTATGGTGAGCAGTTTATACCAACCATGCTAACTCTCCATATCTTTGGAGTTGTTCATGAGAAGTTGAGTGTTCAAGAAGATTCCCTGATAACTATACATTATAATTTTGGAGATATTCTCGTATGCAAGGAAAAAACATGAAGTTGACGGGACATTAGATCTTTGTGTGAGGAACCTTGCAGAGTCTGCTAATAGCGAGGACTGGAGCAGTCCGTGTCCATCTCGTCACCTTCCAGGGCAAAGTTAAGAGTGTTGAGTATTCCACTCCTGACTTGGTCTATAGGAAGAGTAAGGAACTCTACTTTGCATGCCATGTGCACCACTAGGTCTCTGTAAATGTACAGGAAAACTGTATGAAGCATCGTATGCACTGTGCAGGTTTGAGGTAGTGCTATCCCACAGAACTGGCACCTGGGTAAGTTAGGAAGTGAAGAGTACTACTAGGCCTTGAGTAACCCAGAACCTGGCAGAGCTGACAGGTCGTCCATGTGGTGATGAGAATCCCAACTATAAGGGGGACTAGGCCTTCTCTTGCTACACATTTTTGAACATTCGCCGTGCGGAAAACCCAACGTTTGACGCCACTTGGAAATGATCCAGACCCATACTATCCAATAGCCCAATACATGTGGGTAGCAGTGCCGAACTAAGTCATTTAATGGTGATGATGCCAAACTGCAACTCCCCCATCCCCCAGATGTGGGCACTCCGATCATCTTCTGCAGCTTGTAGGAAGGTACAGCTATCTAGTATGCCACTAGGTGGCTATGTGCCAGAATAGTGTCCGGTTACAGCAGACAGTGCAATCAGGTGCTAGGCCCCTTTTAGTTAGAGCCCTCATGTAGTGATCCCATGGGTGAGTAAGGGCCCAGTCATAAGCCAGGATGGGAGGATCCCAAGTGGAACGGGGACATGGGAGCCAAGCACCCCACACCAGCACAGATGTAACCAGCACATGGAGGCCCTGTACAGGGCAGTAGGCTCAGGAGGAGTAGACCTGCACCTGCTGTAGACTTCTTGACCCTTATGGAGGTTGGGGCTAGGGCGGATTGCAAAAGGCCTTTTAGGCTAGACCAAGCATTCCCTGAGTGAGATTATTCCCCTGGTGGGCCCCAGGAGAGATATACCTATGGAGGAGGTGTCTACAGAGATCCCAGTACTGTGAGCCTTAATGACCCCGGGTGGAGAGAGAGAATATTAGAGGGAGATGGCTGCTTAAAGTGCTGTGTATGCTTTCACATGTGACTACTGCAGACCGTCCACTAAATGTGATTGACTATGTATTGTCAAGTGACTCCAGAATGTATGCCCTTGTGATGTGACTGTTATGCCATTTCTTGAATTCCATAAGTAAAATTTGTGTGTGGACATTCCTTCCTTGGGATATTAAATTTTGATGGCAGGGAATGTCATGAAGAGGCCTTGGGCATTGAATGGGCACAATATGGCGGGGGCTTTGCCTCAGCAGGGGGGATAGCGTTCCAGCAAAAGGACAAGAGCAGGGCAGGGTGTTGTACTCTTGGCGCCAACTACTAGCCAATCACAATGCCCATCTTGCAAACTAAGATCTATAATACTAGCACTATAATGGCGCTTCTGCCTGTCTGTCTAAAAGGTTGGCAGAGTGCTGGTACCCAGTGCAGACTACATCCCCTTAAGTACACCACTGGTGCAGACAATGGACATCTCTGCTCCTCTGCTCTGGCTCCTCTAGGTAGGGCAGCCCCCAAGCAGCAGAGAGGGTCTGTAAAGGAAAGAAGGGGTGAGAGCTGCCCCCCGGCTGGCTTGAATGTACTCTGCGGGCTGCTGTCTCGTGGCGCCCCCTTCCTCCACAACACATAAAGTCACTGCACCCAGGGCACCTGTCCTCTCATTTCCCAAGTCCCAAACCCGGTGGGGGGGCCATATTTACTTGCTTCAAATGTATGATCTATGGCCTTTAGACCCTGCTGCGGTTTGCGCCAAATCAAGAACATAAAACCATTCACAGGTCGGCTATTCTGTACATCTCCTGGAGATCTTCCTATCCTGATCAAAGTTGAGGAAGAGTTGTCTGCCCTTTCCTAAACTGACGGAGGAGTTAACCGGCTACGTTTGCGACAAGTTAAACTTCATCTACAGCGGCACCTTTGGGAAAAAATCAACTTTAAAAAAAAAATGCAAAAAAATCAATAAAATATTTATAAAAGAGTCAATCTGAAGCTCATTAAGAGCATCATGGCTAGGTGTTAAAAAAAGACAGATTACTTAATATCTCCTAGGTAAGTGCTGGTAATTAGTGTGTAACACTTTGATCATTAACGGTTGCATTCAAATTAGCATCAAGAACATCTCTTGCAGGCCTCCCCCCGTCGTTTTTCACCTTCTGCTTCGCTCAACCCTTGCTCTAAGCTCGCATGGAACTGGGTGTACAATGCAAGAAGAGCTGGGAATTTTTTATTATTTTTTTTTTTTCTGCAATAACGGAAAGTCCTCCAGTGCCCCCTAGTGTCGACAGGTAACAATGGACAATGGAGCTGCCCAGTGTTTGAGGTTTTTTTTAAAGCTGAAGAATTTCAGGCATTTGCTTTAGACAAATTAGCTTTTTATTGCATTAGAAAAATAGAGCCAACTGCAAAACTGCAAATAGATTCTAAGCAAGGAGAGGTCTGTTGGTAGTTAGGCAACTATCTGGCGTCACTTCTTCATGCCTTGTCAATTCACCGTAATTATAGGAGGCACCTGATTTTCTACTCCTTTCTCCCTGTCTACCTGAATATGATAAATGCACCTGGAATATTAAAATTTTTAAAAAGTGCATTTATTTATTTATTTTTGCATTCAAGCCTGCAGAGCATTACAAATGCGATTCAGCATGTTGCGGGTACAACGCGACGGCTCCTGCATGGTTTAACCCCAAAATCCAGGTTCCGTCCCTTATGGGGCTGGAGAAAATAAACAGTGGACTACAAATGTGGTGCCATCACTGCCCTGCTGCAGGTGCGATTTGGGAGTCCTTCTACCATGAGGGAGGATGGTACTTGTAGTCATCACATTTACAGATCCCTGTAAATGGAAGACGCAGCTATGTGGGGGCGGAGCCACGCACAGCCACGGTAATTAAAAAATGAACAAGGTGCTGCAGGGGGGGAAGTGTAGGGACCCTCTACATATGAACATTGCATTGTACTACTTGTAAATGATAGAAGTAGAAAAAGAAATAGCTCCTGCGCACAAGTGGATGACCAGACAAGTAATACAACGACACAGGCCTTGCTGCCCTCAAGAATGGGAATACCTATTAAACAACACGAAAGAAAGAGAAAGAGGGCGCACCAGCCATGTGCATTATCTTTTGTAGAAGTATTTATTAAAGTGATAAAAAGAAATTACTCACAAGCAGTAGTAGAGTAGGGCGCAAATGTAAAAAATGCACCAACTAGCAGCATACGGTTCTATGATGAGCGAAACCTTCCAAGGGTCATGGAGGAACACACAAGCATCACTACCAGCTGACGCGTTTCGGAGGGAGCGTCCCTTCTTCATCAGAGCTCAGCAATAATGATAGAAGTCTCTGTTTCTGGTATTTTTAGGTTAATGTGACATAGTACCACTTCTCTAGTCTTTGCAAACTAGATATAACTCTTAAAGTGATTGTAAAGGATCGTTTTTTATTTTTTTTTAAATAACAAACATATCATACTTACCTCCACTGTGCAGCTTGTTTTGCACAGAGTGGCCCCGAACATCCTCTTCTGGGGTCCCCCAGCGGCTCCTTCGTCCTAGAAGGGCTCTCCCGAGGGGGTTACCATGCGGGTGGGCTCCCGAGTCCAGCATTTGCATCCACAGTCACGAATGCCGGACTCGGCCCCGCCCCCCCCGGGTCATTGGATTTGATTAACAGCAGTGGGAGCCAATGGCTGCGCTGCTATCAATCTATCCAATCAAGAGCCGGGGACCGCGTTGAGAGAGGGACAGCGCGTCCCCGCCGAGGAGATGAAGGGGCTCAGGTAAGTAAAACGGGGGGCCGGTGACTGCCAGGTGTTTTTTCACCTTAATGCATAGGATACATTAAGGTGAAAAAACACAAGGGATAATAACCCCTTTAATATCTGTTCTTGTTCTGTATGTATAGACTTTGCACAGTACCACTTCTCTTGTCCTGTATGCTGGGTGTAAGTCTCAGTATCTGTTATTATTCTATATATGTATGGGCTCTGCACAGTAGCACTTCTCTTGTCCTGTATTCCGGGTGTAATTCTTAGTATCTGTTCTTATTCAGTATGTATGGGGTCTGCAAAGTACTCTTGTCTTGTATGCTGGGTGGAATTGCCAGTATGTTTTCTTATTTTGTGTATATGGAGTCTGCACAGTATTACTTCTCTTGTCCTGTATGTTGGGTGTAATACTCAGTATCTGTTCTTATTCTGCGTGTATGGACTCTGCACAGTACCATTTCTCTTGTCTTGTAATATGTCTGTAATTCTCAGCATCTGTTCTTATTCTGCATGGATGTATTTTGCACAGTGCCACTTCTCTGTTTGCCTAGTGTAATTATTCTTATTTTATGGACTCTGCACAGTACTACAGTGGAACCTTGGATTGCGAGTAACGCGGTTAACGAGCGTTTCTCAATACGAGCACTGTATTTTTAAAGATTGTAACTCGGTTTGCAAGTGTTGTCTCGCAAAACGAGCGTGATTCAGGCCAAAGCGGTGTGCAGTACCGCTTTTGGCCTGAGGTGGAGGGGGGGCGCTGGAGCCGAGCAGAGCCGAATGTCACGTTCGGAAATGCACGGAAAGGCTCAAGTACAGCATGGCTGACCTCAGAAAATCTCGGGTAGGAAGTCTTTCCGAGGTTTGCCGAGGTTAGCCAAAGTGTCCTCGGGCCTTTTCGGCTGTTTCTGAGTCTCTCTCCGGTGCCCCCCCCCCCGCCTCTGGCCGCATGCGGTATTGCATCCCATTGAAGTCAATGCGGAACAAATTATTTTCGTTTCCATTGACTTCAATGGGAAAACTCGCTTTGATATGCGAGTACTTTGGATTGCGAGCATTCTCCTGGAACGGATTATGCTCGGAATCCGAGGTTCCACTGTACTTCTCTGTATGTTGGGTAGAATTCTCAGTATTTGTTCTTATTCTGTATGAATGGACTCTGCACAGTAAAACTTCTCTTGTCCTGCTTTTTTTGTTTTTATTTGTAATTCTCAGTACCTGCCATTTATTTTTTTATTTATTTTTTGCTAAAGTACTACATATCAACAGACAATTGCCTGTTTTTTTTAAAAAAAAATGTATTCTCTTTTCACCTTTATTAAACCTTTATTACATCTCAGTGCTGCTGATTTCCTGCAGACTCTTTTCAGCCACTTTCTCTCTACATGCACTCCAGTAACAGCTGCATGGCATTTCTCATGTCGGTTTCCCAATGGTGATAACAAGAGATCATACCTGTGTAATGTGTGTTGAAACATCCACTTGTATTCTTGTAAGCTTCTATGACAAGGTGACAACGCAGGAGCACAATTAAAAGACAACGATTGAACTTTGTCACCCTATAACAGGAAGTGCCTCAAGAAGGGCCTCCTTGGCAGGATCAACAGATTTTTTTTTCTAATTTAAAATGCATATTTAACCATGACTTTTTAAATTGACTATAACAAATTAAAGCTGATGTGAGATTTGAGCAATTGGGTTTTGGGTATAGACCGCTGGCAGATCCGCTCAGTCTGGCTACCAATGGAACAAACAGTCCCGGCTCCTATATCAAGCCAAAAGATTTGCTCCAGACACCTCAGAGTTAAAATTAGCCAGGTAAGTAAGCTGCGCGGTGAAATAATTTGCATCGCTGTATTGCAGAATGAAAACCAAGGCAACCGAGCATGTATCCCGCATTACCCCTCTTCCTACGTGCGACTTGCAATTAATTCCTTTCATTTCGAGGGCAGCGATTAAGCTATCCCATGGTTCCTCCGCCTGTACGCAAATGAGCTACTTACCCAGAAAATTAAAACAAAAAACAAAAAAAGAGTCGGGATCTTCAGCAACAAACAATAGGCATTTAATAAATCCGACCTCTCTCAAGCATCTGATGTCAACTAGTGACAAATGAGGGGGCCACGCCGTCTCTTGAAAACGCCTAAGGCGATCGCTGAATCTTTTCCCGTATTGTTTTGACTTAAAAGGGAATTTTATTTTGTTGTGTTGTTTAAATAATACAAAGTTGCAAAAACTAACACTTTTAGGCCTTTTTCACGCTTGCTCAAAATATTGATGCTGACCAAATGCGCCTATAGCGTTAATGTGCGTTGTTTGTTGCATTTGATACGTGTTTAACGCACATTAAAGGTGCGTTAAAAGCGCATTTGAGGCACATTAAATAACGCACCCCAGATGCCTTTTTTGGGGCGGTTGTGAACAAGGTTTAACGCGCTGCAATCGCCCAAATTGTATCACAAACGCGTGCCGACGCGTTTACGGTGCATTACCATAGACTTGAATAGAAGAAGCTGAGATGCTTCAACTCCTACAAAACTTCACAGAAAGCTTCATTTTTAAAGCACAGCAACGTGACATGACGCAAACGCTTCATGTTTTGATAATGTGATCAGCGCAATCTGCTATCCATATTATCAAATGCAAACCGCTTTACTAAGGGTTTGAGAAGCATTAAGCTCCTGCTTTTAATGGCAGTGTGAACAGGACCTAAAAGCACCGGAACGCGTTTGCAGCATGTTTGTGAAACATTTGCAGCATGTTAAGCCTTATTCACAACAGCCCCCCCCCCAAAAAAAACATCTGGGGTGGGTTCGTAACGTGTCTTTAACGCCCCTCAAGCGTGCATAGGGTGTTTGGGGAGCATTGTTATGAGCCTTGACTGCACGTTAAACATACATTAAATGCAATGAACAACAGTCAAGAAAAACAAGGCATCTGTAGGGGCATATCTACCGTGAGGCAAACAAAGCGGTATCCCTGGGCAGCATTTTTCAGGGGGACAGCGTCTCCCCCAGGCAGAAGGGACACCACGAGCAGTGGTGTCGCTACGGGGATGCTGGGAGTCTGGACCGCACCCAGGTGACACCACCAGAGGAATAACACCAGGGGCGGCTGCGGAATGACTGTTCGGTGACAGGGGCATGCAGCCGCTGATCCCTGAAGTAGCTCACATGGCAGAGGAGGTTGGAGCCCCGGGCTGTGATCATGCCTCAGAAGCCTCGCTACACACAGCTGGTAAAAGGAGCCGGTGGGCTAGTGTAGTTTTTTTGGGGGTAGGGGGGTGGGAGAACCTCCTGGTGTTGTGTGGGCGATAGAGGAGCCCCCCTCTCTCTCTCTCTCCCCCCACATCCCCCACCTCTTCCCCTCTCTCTCACCTCCCTTCTCTCCCTCACCCACCCTCTCTCTATGCCCCCACCTTTCCCCCCTCTCTCTCTCACCCCCACTCTCTCTCTCTCACACCCCCCTCTCTCTCTCTCTCACACCCCCTCTCTCTCTCACCCCCTCTTTCACACCCCCTCTCTCACCCCCTCTCTCTCTCTCTCTCTCTCTCTCACCCCCTCTCTCTCTCACCCCCTCTCTCTCTCTCACCCCCTCTCTCTCTCTCTCTCACCCCCTCACTCTCTCACCCCCTCACTCTCACACCCCTCTCTCTCTCACACCCCTCTCTCTCTCACCCCCTCTCTCTCTCACCCTCTCTCTCTCTCTCTCTCACCCCCTCTCTCTCTCCCCCCTCTCTCTCTCTCTCACCCCCTCGCTCTCTCTCACCCCCTCACTCTCACACCCCTCTCTCTCTCACACCCCTCTCTCCCCTCTCTCTCTCTCTCACCCCCTCTCTCTCTCTCTCTCTCTCACCCCCTCTCTCTCTCCCCCCTCTCTCTCTCTCTCTCACCCTCTCTCTCTCTCACCCCCTCACTCCCACACCCCTCTCTCTCTAACACCCCTCTCTCTCTCACCCCCACCTCTCTCCCCTCTCTCTCTCTCTCACCCCCTTCTCTCTATTTTTCCCCCCATGTTTTCCCCCCTTCTTTTCTCTCTCACCCCCTCTTTCTCACCCCCCTTTTCTCTCTCACCCCTTCCACTCTTTCTCTCTCACCCCCCCTCCTCGGAAGAGGTGGCGCTCCAAAAGGAAGAGGTGGAGTCTAAAGATGAAGGGGAGGGGTTTACAGATGAAGGGTTGGATCTTAAACAGGAAGGGATGGGACAAATTTAGATGGGGGGGGAGCCCGATTCTAGTCTTGCTTAGGGTAGCACAAAACCCAAAATACACCACTGGGCATCTGTGTTTTGAACGCGCCTTTAATGCTTCATCAAACACAAAGAACAACGCACATTAATGTTAATGTTAAATGCTCATTTGTTCAGCATTTTGAGACAGTGTGAACAAGGCCTTACATTACAGGCAATGTTACAGAACACTTTCACTCCTATAATAAATCTTGGTCAATCAAGCAAGTTAGTAAATCCATTTCATTTTCTTCTCCTATCATCTGGGAGCTGTCACTTGGGTCAGCGGGAGTCGTTTTGGTTTGTATTTCCTTTCAAAAATCATCTGCTGAAGTTATTAAATAATAATAAAGACAAACGAGGGCAATAAATATTGCGAGAAGAATTCCAGGTATGGATGGAGCAATGTAACTCTGCATATTCCATACCTGTGAGAACCTCCAGAAGCTGGAACGTATAGTAGACACCAATACTACAGTGATTCTGGCTAGCTTCCATGTCCCGAGCCAAGCAGCTGCCCTGTTGCAATGTGAACACAAGAGGTCAACCGCTGGGCACGGGCGCTATTCAGAGAATGCTTTGCATTTTCTCAATGAATACAAAGCATTGTGTGATTGGATGAGGTAGAGAGGCAGGGTGATGACGTCATGCTCTTCACCTCATGCATTCAGAGAAGGCTTTGCAGCCATTGAGAAAATGCAAATCATTCTCTGAATGATGCCCGTGCCCAATGGCCAGCCCCCTGTGCTCTAGGGCAGCCACTCTGCACAGGATCCAGAAGCTAGTGGAGATCACTGAAGTTGTGGTGTCTACTATGAGCTCCAGAAAACTTTCTAAGTGAAGGACTAGTTTATTGTCCTTCGGGTTTTAGGTGGGGGGCAATATTGTGGACAGTGGGAGTAAACCACGACCATCATTGGTTTTTCAATGGGAGGAACTGTGTCCCATTGTTGGTATTAGTGAGAGGAGTAGTGCCCCATCCATGGTGTTAGTGGAAGGAATAGTACTCCATTTTTGTTATCAGTGGGAGGACTAGTGCTTAATTTATGGCGTCATTGGAAGAAACGGTGTCCATCATTGGTTTCAGTAGAAGCAATAGTGCACATTGTTGGTATTGGTGGGAAGAATAGTGCCCCATTGATGGTGTCAGTGAAAGGAATGGTGCTCACCATTGGTATCAGTGGATGGAATATTGCCCTATTGTTGGTATTTGGTGGGAGTAATAGTGCCCCATCAATGGTGTTAGTGGGAGGAACGGTGGCCCATCAGTGGTGTCATTTGGAGGAATAGTGCCCCAAGGGCCGGATAAAGGCTGGAAAAGAGCCATATCTGGCAGTTTGGAGGCAACTGTTCTAGAGGATCCCTCAAATATGGTATATATACCAATGAATTAATTTTAATTATTTATTTTGGAACACTGAAGTGTGATTCATGATTTATGTGATTCTCTGCACAATGGACAGATCTTCATTAATATAGTCCAGAGATTTAGCCGGCATAGCCTGTACAATTTGAAATAATTTGTAATGTACATGATACTATAGGACATAACCTGTTTCAATGTGCATAACATGGGGGAAGATATGGTAAGATATCTGATACAATCCTGTATGTGATTCTACATGTTTGTCTCGGAAACTTTATTGATGTATATCTTCTATACACTATTTTAGTTTGATCAATAAAAGTTTATGTTTAATGGAAAAAAATATATATTGCAGACAATCTACAAACTCATGTTCCAGTTATAAGCATTGATAACCCCCAACCATCAAACCCCCATCACCATTGCCACTGTCAGATCAGAAGTTGGAAGGGTGTGTGTTCCTATTTCTCTATAAGAGATGTGTTGGGAGCAGGGAGGAGTCAGCAATAGAGGCCCAGATGCCTGTTGGGTGCTGTAGGGAATGAAGTGGCCCTTCCATAGGTGCTTCTAGCGACCAGACTGGTGAGCTATTGCTTAGCTGAGTTTGAAACTCACAGCAGCAAATTCCAAGCCCAAGCCAATATCTAAATTATTGGTTCAATAGAAAAGCCCTGGTACTTACCAGTACACGCTCCAGAAAGAACTGTGTATGTTTGAAAACTTGTACTTTACCAAGTAAACTGGTACGGTTCAAATGGTTGAAATGCTGAATATATAAGTTTTTTTTACCACAGTCAACCACTGTCTTTGGTCATGAAATTACCTTACAGATAAAAAAAAAAAATCTTCCACCAACTTACCATGAACAAATGGATCAAGACAAGCTGCCACAAACCTACCACCACCATGTCCAAATGGAGTAGGACAACTCACTACCACCAACCTACCAACATCATATGAATAACGAGGTAACCTACAACCAAGCTACCACCACCATAACTGAATGAATCAAGACAACCTACTACCAATCTACTATGACCATGTGAATCAAGGCAACCTGGTTCCAACTTACCACCACCATGATTAAATGGATCAAAACAACCTACTAAAATGAGTATCCAAATGGATCAAGGCAACCTTAGACCAAGCTATTAGAATAAACCTCAAAGAGTGGGATTATGTAGGCTATTGAAAAAATATGCTGTATTTATAATATATATATATATATATTACAAATAGATTTGAATAAAATTCCAGATGGATAATAGAAAATGTCACAACAATGATGATATCACAATGCATAAAGAAATTTGTTGTAAACATGAAGTGGTAGACCTCATCGACTTGCGGTTCCTTCATCAGTGAATTACGATGATGGGTTCCTGCAGTTTGGTGAGGAGTATTGATACATTGATACATGGTTCACTTGTCACCAGAAGGAGTGCTCTTGCTAGAAAAATCAAACATTGTAAGTGTATACATGAATATGTATAATTGTTTATGCCTTTATGTATATTTTCAGACCAACCTACCACCACCATGACAGAATGGATCAAGACAACCTACCGCCAACTTACCAACATGAGTATGCAAATGGATTAAGACAAACTTCCACAAACTTACCACCACCATGTCCAAATGGATTAGGACAACTCACTACCACCAACAATCAACACCATGACCTTATGGATAAAGAGACAACCTACAACCAACCTACCACTATTATAACTGAATGGATCAAGACAACTTTCCACCAATCTACCAACACCATGACCACATGAATCAAGACATCCTACTTTCAACCTGCCACCACCATTATTAAATAGATTAAAACAACCTACCACCAACCTACCAGCACAGGTATCCAAATGGATCAAGGAACCCTTTGTCAAACCTACCACCATTGTGTCCAAATGGATTAGGACAACTCACTACCACCAACCCACCAACACCATGACCATACGGATAAAGAGACAACCTACAACCAACCCACCATTACTATAACTAAATGGATCAAGACAACCTTCCACCAATCCACCAATACCATGACCACATAAATCAAGACAACCTACTTCCAACCTACCACCACCATGATTAAATGGATCAAAACAATCTACCACCAACAATCAAGGCAACCTACTTCCAACCTACCATCACCATGAATAAATGGATCAAAACAACCTACCACCAACCTACCAACACGAGTATCCAAATGGATCAAGGCAACCTTGGACCAACCTACCACCACCATGACAGAATGGATCAAGACAACCTACCACCAACTTTCCAACACAAGTATCCAAATGGATGACGACAACCTTAGATCAACCTATCACCACCATGACCGAATGAATCAAGACAACCTACCATTAACAGATCCTCTTGTTTCACTACTTCGTTTGACACTCTTTGTGGTTTTCTAGCCTAATCCAATCAGAAATCTGCTTATGCTGGCTAAACACGGTTCACTTTGTCATAAAACCACCGGGGCTCATACCTAAGAATGGTAGAAGATAAGAGTCCCCAGAGCAGTCAAATGGATCAGCTTCTTTCATACTGCATTAGAAACATGAAATGGAGAATTTGATTGCAGCTTAAGGTAAAGGTGGTTCAATCACCTGATTTTACCGCCCTCTCCTCAACCGCAAGGCCAAATGAGTCAGTATTCTCAGTAACTGGCAATGGAAATATAATATGCAGCGCTCCTTTTAGCGCTAAGCAAACATCAACATCTGTCTTCCTAACATGCCTGAGGCAGCCATGTTTGGCGGTGGCCATTTTTTTTGCAAGTGAATTTGACAGACACATACATGTACTCAAATTTCAGAGCCTGTCAAGCACGTTTAAGAGACCCTTAAGAAATTCAGCTGCAAATCGATTTCCCCCACGGAAAAAAACATACATCTGCACTATTAGGGTGGCGGGCTTTGTCAAGCGAACTATTAAAATTGTGTATGTTCTCACTGATGCTGGGAGATGGCACATTTGACATTATTGTGGGGCGGCCTCGATTTTATTTATAATCTTGTCATCTCCGGAGCACTGAGCATTCTTTATGAATCGGCGGTAATGCGGGCGATGTACATGAAGCCGGCTGTGTTTTGATGCCGAGCTAAAACAGCCGGACCACTGACCCGTAAAAATATCACACATTTAATCTCTGGCCTATTCTCTGGCCTATTACGCGTTCCGAAACTGCCGCATTTCACAGATTACTCTTGTGTTCTTTTTTTGCCCTGCGTTGTGATTGCCGTTGAGTTACGCTCCACTAAATCTATTAACTGATTTCTCCGTTTTTATTTTACCAATCTGCGATTGGTAAACAGAACCAAGCAAACTAAAAAATGCCACCTAGTTAAAAAGGACGTGTATAAAAAGCCCTTGATGGAAGCTGCCAGTCTGACTTCTTTCTACTTATCCAGGAGCGTTTGTGCATCTGACGAGGGTAAGAATGCAAGCTCCTATCTGTGGTTTCTCATGCGGGAAGCCACACATACACTATATTGTCAAAAGTATTGGGACACCTGCCTTTACACGCACATTAACTTTATGGCATCCCAGTCTTAGTCCGTAGGGTTCAATATTGGGTTGGCCCACCCTTTGCAACTACCCTGTTTCCCCAAAAATAAGATCTAGCGTGATTGTCAGTGATGGCTGCAATATAAGCCCTAGTTAAAGTCCTTGTAGGTCTTATTTTCAGGGTAGGGCTTATTTTCGGGGAAACAGGGTAGGGCTTATTTGGGGGGTAGGGCTTATATTGCAGCCATCACCGACAATCACGCTATGTCTTATTTTCGGGGAAACAGGGTATAACAGCTTCATCTCTTCTGGGAAGGCTGTCCACAAGGTTTAGGAGTGTTTCTATGGGACTGTTTGACTATTCTTCCAGAAGCGCATTTGTGAGGTCAGGCACTTATGTTGGACGAGAAGGCCTGGCTCACAGTCTCCGCTCTAATTCATCCCAAAGGTGTTCTATTGGGTTGAGGTCAGGACTCTGTGCAGGCCAGTCAAGTTCCTCCACCCCAAACTTGCTCATCCATGTCTTTATGACCCTTGCTTTGTGCACTGGTCCAAGTCATTACGGTGTGGGGTTGTCTTTCAGGGGTTGGGCTTTTCCCCTTAGTTCCAGTGAAGGGAACTCTTATGCCGCGTACACATGATCGGACATTCCGACAACAAAACCGTGGATTTTTTTCCGATGGATGTTGGCTCAAACTTGTCTTGCATACACACGGTCACACAAATGTTGTCGGAAATTTCGAACGTCAAGAACACGGTGACATACAAGACGTACGACAAGCCGAGAAAAATGAAGTTCAATAGCCAGTGCAGCTCTTCTGCTTGATTCCGAGCATGCGTGGAATTTTGTGCGTCGGAATTGTGTACACACGATCGGAATTTCTGACAACAAGTTTTGTTGTCGGAAAATTTGAGAACCAGCTCTCAAACATTTGTTGTCGGAAATTCCGTCAGCAAATGTCCGATGGAGCATACACACGGTCGGATTTTCCGACAACAAGCTCAGATCCATTTGTTGTTGGAAATTCCGACCGTATGTACGCGACATTAAGGTGTCAGCATACGAAGACATTTTCAACAATGTAATGCTCCCACCTTTGTGGGAACAGTTTGGGGATGGCTCTACCTGTTCCATATGACTGTGCACCAGTGCACAAAGCAAGGTCCATAAAGACATGGATGAGTGAGTTTGGGGTGGAGGAAGGAGAAGTCCTGACCTCAACCTGATAGAACACCTTTGGGATGAATAAGAGCAGAGCCTATGACCCAGGCCTTCTCGTCCACATCAGTGCCTACCTTACAAATGTGCTTCTGGAAAAATGGTCAAACATTCCCATAGACACACTCCTAAACCTTGTGGATGGCCTTCCCAGAAGAATTGAAGCTGTTATAGCTGCGAAGGGTGGACCAAATCAATATTAAACCCTACGGACTAAGACTGGGATGCCATTAAAGTTCATGTGTGTCTAAAGGCATTTGTCCCAATACTTTTGGTAATATAGTGTATATATACGTGATCCTGCACAGTAAAACTACTATAGGGTGGACCTTAAGTGATTAAGTTAAAGCTCTCCTGTAGTAATGTAATGAGGGAGTCAGTGCCCACATATAGCCAGGTTGGGAGGAGCCCTAGTGCAGTTGGGGCATGGGAGCCAAAGACCCCATCATCAGGCAGATGTAGTCAGCAAGTGGAGGCCCTGGACAGAAAGGGATGACAGGGAGAGGTAGACCTGCACACAGAGGAGCCAGCTGTAGATTTCCCAACCCTTATGATGATGGAGGCTACGGCAGATTGCAAAAGGCCTTTCTCCAGTCCAAATGTTTTTGGGAGTGAGGCTATTCCCCTGGAGGACCTTGGAGAAGTGTCCCCAAGTCAGAGTTTTATACAGTGATCCTTTCTCAGAAAGACTTCCAGCAAGGAGTTGGACACAAACAGCCTAAGGCAAACCAGGACCCTCTGAGTGAGTACTGCTGACCCTGGGGAGAGAGACAGTAGGGAAGATAGCTTACTAAAATGTACTATGTGCTGCTTTCACATGTGTCTGCTGCGGTTTGTCCACTATATGTGATTGACAAAATGCTGTCAAGTAACCGGGGATAGTATGTCTATACTGATGTTACCTTCAGATGGCATCACAAAGTGTGTGGGGAGGTGCAGCGTGGTGTAGTGGGCATTAAACACTCAGAGTCTAGTTGCAGGAAACAGAACTTGTACTAGAGTTAAAGTTTGCAATTTACAACAAGCTTGGTGGGAAGGCTTCCAACCAGGAACACTATCAGGATGTACCAGTGATTTGTAGCAGAGCAGGTCTCAGATATGCCAACGGCATCTGTCTTGGGGAGCGGAATGCGGCTTGCGGAATTCACTGTCCCTGACAGACAGGGACCTGTCCCTACACTACCTACACGCGAAAAAGTGCATCAAGCCCAGGAGCCAGGGCCTTAAATAGGCTCTGCCTGACCCAAGATGGCTGCCAGAATCACATGGGGGTGACAGCATCCAATCAGACAGCTTCCCCAGTGACCTAGGAAACCATGGAGAAACCATGTTCTTCTTGACTCCCCTTCCAATTGCAATGCCACTGCAGTCGAGCGCCACCTACAGTGGAGAAAACAGATCGCACCTTCCTACAAGTGCAGCAGTCTTAACTTTTTGTGTGGACGCTCCTTCCTTGGAACATAAAGGTCAATGGCCGGGAATGTCACGAGAAGGCCTCTGGCATGGAGATGGACACAAGTTGGTGGAGGGTTAAAACCTCAAGCAAGGTGGGTTGTTGTTCTTGTAGGAGAAGGACAAGAGGAAGGGACTTATGCTCTTGGCTCCAATACTAGCCATTCGTAAGCCCCCTTGCATACCATTAAATGAGGAGATCTCAATCAGCTGTTTTATACAATAAAATGACTTGGGAGAACATAACTGACAGCAGGCCCTGCTAGTTGGAATGACCAACACAAGTACTCCCCCTCCCCCACACACACATGTCTTATAATTTGGCTTCTCTGTTCTTCCTGCAACAAAGCACTGGAATAATCTCCGAGACGCCAGTGGTCTATCAGAGGGCGAGTGACCCCCTCCTCAGAGAGACGTGCTCATTTCAATTGCTTTGGCATCTCTCCTTTCCAGACCCCATCACATTTACTAATGAGATTGAATTGTTTTCTTAATTATCTCGCTGCATGCAGTGTAAAGCCGGCCATTTATTCCTGGATCTCCTTACTGGTCCGCTTTAACCCTTCTCACTCTGGCTGAGCACAATGCTGCATCATCTGTATTTACAGAAGTAGGCGCCGCTGTTCTTTCACTGGTTTTATTTGTCTTTTCCTTTGCAAACGCAATAACGCGCTTTACCACAAGGAATGGCAACCAGTGGCGGTTGGTGCTCCATTTTTTGGGGGGGAGGGCGGCAAATAAACCCTCCCCAGCCCGCTCGCTTGCCCGCCTGCCCGCCAGCCCCGCACTTACCCCATCCAGGTCGCAGGCAGCTTCCCCCGGCTTTTCCTCACGGCCAATCCGGTCTTAAGACAGGTTTCCTGTCCTGATTGGCCAGGAGGAGAAGCAGGAAGACAGTAGCAAATGTTGATTCACTGTGGGTGGGCTCGGGGCTCTGCGCCCTGAGCCCAACCTTTTTTAAGCCAATTAGAGCCTCAGGCTGTAATCATGTGCTTCAAAAATAAGAAAAACCTCATAGAAATCTATGCGTCCGGTGCCCCGCATGGAGATTAGGGGCTAGCGCATAGAGATTAGGGATCGACGTATGGAGATTAGGGGCTGGCGCATGGAGATTAACTTTCAACGTATGGAGATTAGGGGGGCAGCGCCTCTGCGCCCCTTATGGAAGTAGCCGCCGCTGATGGCAACAAGCCTGGTCTATGTGCCCAATGCCACACACCACAATGCATATATGTGTATTGTGGTGCACTGAGTTTTTAAAAAGGCTTATGGATGTATTTTCATCAGTTGTACGTTTGGCAGCAGTCATTGCTGCCTTAACGCAATGCGCCGTGCCATAATGCATGGTAGTACATTAGGATTAGTACATCACAATGGAACACAAATGTCAGGAATGTGGTAGTGTCAGTAGACCAATATTCATACAGCTAATGCTCATACTTCTACAACTAATGCTCATACTCTTACATGTGTGACACCAGCACATAGACACACTTTGGCCAGTACCAGCATGCACTGACACATCGGCGCATCCGTGTGTAACAGCGTGGATTGGTGCGCACGTGCGCAACCACTGCTGCCTACGCACGTCCAATCCCGAGAATGGCGCCAAGCTGTCTATTTAACCAGAAGCCGACCACCCCATGTGCATTTACTGCGGCAGGGCGGCCGATCTGTGCAGAATCATGAACCTGTACGTGATTCGGCACTCCCTGGTCTGGGACGTGCCTATGCGCCGCCGGTGACCCGCTCCCGCTGTGATTGGACACAGCGGAAGCCAATCAGCGGGATGCGATGTCCGCCGGGACCTGCTGATCCTTCAGAACATAGGGAGAATGGTGGTCTACCTATGTAAACAAGGCAGATTGCCTTCTGTGTGAAGGGAAGGTGGTGATCCTGTGTTTCTGCCAAGCAGGAACACAGATCTCTGCCTTCCCACAGTACAAGCACTTCCCCCACAGTTAGCAAGCACTTCCTAGGAACACATTTAACCCTTCGGTCCGCCCTGATGTTAACCCCTTCCTTGACAGTGTCATTGGTAAAGTGACAGTACATATTTTTAGCACTGATCAGTGTATTAGTGTCACTGGTCCCCAAAAAGTGGCAAAAGTTGCAGTTAGGTGTTCGATTTGCCTGCCGAAATATCGCAGTCCCGCTATAATTCGCTGATCGCCGCCATTACTAGTAAAAAAAAATAAATAAAAATTTCATAAATCTATCCCATAGTTTGTAGACGCTATAACTTTTGCGCAAACCAATCAATGAGCTTATTAGATGTTTTTTTTTACCAAAAACATGTAGCAGAACACATATTGGCCTAAACTGATGAAGAAATTTGATCTTTTACATTTTTTTATTGGATGTGTTTTATAGCAGAAAGTAAAAAATATATTCTTTTTTTCCAAAATTGTCGCTTTTTTGTTTATAGTGCAAAAAATAAAAACTGCAGAGGTGATCAAATATCACCAAAAAAAAGCTCTGTGGGGAAAAAGGGACATACATTTTATTTGGGTACAGCGTCGCACGACCACACAATTGTCAGTTAAAGTAACGCAGTGCTGTATCGCAAAAAATGTTCTGGTCATGAAGGGGGGGGGGTAAATCTTCCGGAGCTGAAGTGGTTAAAGGAGACCCTGATGTGTGCTAATCATTACCCATGACCTGTGTTCCTGCTCTTGTCTGATCACTGCCTGCTCCTGACCTTGCTTTGTGGATTGTGGACTCTGACCCCGGCTTGTCTCTGATCATGCTCTAATGTCTTCCTGACATTGACCCCAGCCTGCAGCTTGACTACATAACTCCTGCTCCACAGACCACAGCCGCAAGGGGAAGCCCTCTCATTACTGTTAGATAGCTCCCAACTGTCCCTGATTTCGAGGGACTGTCCCTGATTTGGAGCAATGTCCCTCTGTCCCTCTTTCCTCTTTATTTGTCCCTGATTTTGGTCTGATCTATATAGTTGTATATAAAATGCACTATTTATCTATCAAAAAGTGTTTCCCCGTGCTAAACCTTTCATCTGATTTCTAAATTGCTGCATTTGTAAATTTCCAAAACTAATATAAAGGAATAATAGTGTTAAAAAAAAAAAGCACTTGTGGGTTTACCTAATCATTTTGTTTGTACAATTCTCCTTTAAAGGGGCGTGGCAAGGGGGTGTGTCCTATGCCTACATAGTTTTGCTAATAAGTGTCCCTCGTTCCCATCTCACAATGTTGGGAGGTATGCTGCTATGCAACCAAGGTGCATATCAGGTAGATTTGGTTGGGCTGAGTTTTTAAAGTAGAGTTGATTGTCAGCTGGAAATGGCAACTTTTACGCTGCAGTGGGTTGCGGTAAAGCGCGTATTTCCACAATGCATGTTAACGCACATTACACATGTTAGCACATTGTGTGCCATTCATGGTGGGAGGTACCTCAACACACTAAAGCCTCGTACACACAAACGGATTTTGCAACGGGAAATGTGTGATGACAGGCTGTTGGCGGAAAATCCGACCGTGTGTACGCTCCATCGGACAATTGTGGGATTTTGCACGGACAAATGTTGGATGGCAGGTTTTAAAATTTTCCGCAGACAAATGTCTGTTGTCAGATTTTCCGAGTGTGTGTACACAAGTCCGTTGGACAAAAGTCCAAAGTATAAACACGCATGCTCAGAAGCAAGGACGAGCCAGAAGCAGTCGGTCTTGTAAACTAGCATTCGTAATGGAGAATTAACATTCGTGACGCGGCAAATTATGAAATCTCGAAATGCAGCGCGCAATTCTCTTCTTCTTTAATGGGATAATAATGAAGCTGCTTTGATGGTGATACTGATGGAGTTATTGCAAACAAATTTTAAAAGGCTTTTATTTTCTAGTGATAACAGGAATAATATTATTATGCTTTTTTTTGATCAAGTTACCACAACACCATTATCCCGTAATTTTTAAGATCAAAGATACAACTATGTTAGTGTCCCTTGGCAATTTTACATTGTATTTTTTTAAATGTAACTGCCTACTCCCAAACTGTCATTTGAAGTAAAACACATAGCCAAGTATTATTCTACACAATTTTTTTATTGTGCATTAAAAAAAGAAAACAAATAAAATTAGACATGTTATCTGCCAATAGAAATTAACCAAAAGTGCATTCTATGCATCCAAAAATATCAAATATATACCAAATCAAATCATTATTCAACCAAAAAATAAAATAAAAGCCTCATGCATGTGTCCTGCTTCTTAATATAGGGGGTCAACAATTCCAAGAGTTGGTGAAAGCAGGGGTCCGCCATCCAGAGAAAATCATCCGGATTATTCTCCTGGAGCTCCCGCAGCAAAGGCATATAACGTAATTGGTCACGATTAATAAAGCAACCAATTTTTGGTCCAAGAAATCCTCCTCCTCCTGTTCCTGGACTGGACTTGGGTCAAAGCAATAACTCCAAGGCTATTACAAAATAACACGTTATCTCCTCCGATTCCGCAACATGGCTGGTTGATGAACAGCTGTTCAGAAACAAACTGAAAAGCACAAAATGAAAAGTGTGAAATGAAAAGCGCGAATCAACACTCACCAAACTTCTACTAACACGAAATTAGCAGAAGGAGCCGAAAGGGTGGAGCTAAAGATCTGAAAAACCACGTAGTACGTCACTACGTTCATGTTTGTTGGCCGACAATTCCTTGCCGTTTGTATGCAAGACAAAATCCAAGCACACGTCTTTGGAAAAAGTCCAAGGTTTTGTTTGCAGAAAATCCAATCGTGTGTACGAGGCTTAAGGCAACATAGCTCCAGCACACATGCACATGCAGCGCACCACAACACACCGAAAGGTTAGGTTCATATCTATCGTTCCATGAATATGTTTTTGGCTTTTTTTTCTGTGTGCATTTTAGTGCTATACACAAAGGGCAGCCCGGTAATTTCAACGAGCTGCCCTACATGTGTCAAACCTGCAAAAGAAGCTCATGTACCTTTTTGAGCGTTAAGCTTTGCGCGTTTTTTAACATTCACAGAATGTTCAGGTGTGAATGCAGCTCTTCCACACTGGCAGCTGGAGGGTTGTAAAAACAGGCGGCCGAGCTGTGGGTTTACCACCCTCCTGGCCGCCAACCAGAATTAACTAGCATTACAGTTTTACCACTGGAATTAACTAACAGTATGGTTTTTCCGCCAGAATTATTTTACATTATGTTTTTTCCGCCAGAATTAACTAACATTACTTCTTTTCCGCCAGAATTATATAACATTTCATTTTTTTCCAATTAACTATGTAGCGATGGCCTGCGGGGTTGCTACATGTTACAGCATCCACACATTTCACCCTGCTCCCAGACCTCCATTAGACACACTTCTCGGTCAATGAACAGTCTTTTGCTTGTTTTTGTTGTTTTTATTAGGGGATTGAACTTGGTTGGGGAAAAGAGACATGGGATGCCCATAGGATAAATTGTACTTTCTAGAATAAAAGTAAATGCGTCACACTTCTCAGAAGAACAAGATGGCTGACCCTAAACTTGACAGACTTTTACCTCAGAACACTTCCTCCAGCACACTACTTCACCGTCCAATTTTAGTAATCCTGTCACAACATCAGAACATGACTAGGCCTCACTCTGAATAAGTCCCAGTGTCTTTACTTTATGGCCCTTTGTTGGCCAGGGCCTGCAGTACCCCTTTGTGGTAGCAACCAATTTACTTGAGAAGAATAAATGTACTTCGATGGACTACTGATCCCAAATCCTGCCCGCCCTCATGGCTGCATCGATTTGACATAAACTCCTGCATTCTCCTCCTCTGGCTCTACATCCAGCTTCCCTGGCATGCCTCTTCCAGAGCTTTCCTATGTGCTTTCCACTCTCCGACACCTGCCCTGGATCATTCCTGAATGACTTTACTCCGGACATGCATACCGACTCTCTCCTCCAGCTCCCGTTCCAGGACACCTCTCCATGACCGTAAAGGAAAGGCTCCCTCCCAGCTCCCGAGCTCCCCACCTGAGGTAACCCCCCCCCCCAGAAAGGGGGTTCCCTCAGACATGACAGTCTAATGCCCTGTGTGGGCTCCATCTCACACAAAGAGCAGGATATAAAATTTTCCGGCAACAAAATCCAATCGGTTAAATTCCGATCGTGTGTACACAAATCCGACGCACAAAGTGCCACGCATGCTCAGAATAAATTAAGAGACAAAAGCTATTGGCTACTGCCCCCTTTATAGTCCCGATGTACGTTTTTTACGTCACCCCGTTCAGAATAATCGGATTTTCTGACAACTTTGTGCGACCGTGTGTATGCAAGACAAGTTTGGCCCAAAATCCAACGGAAAAAATTTGACGGATTTTGTGGTCGGAATGTCCGATCAATGTCCGATCGTGTGTACAGGGCATTACACTCCATCATCCAGTTCACCCAGCTGACCACTCCTCCCCCAACAGGCTTACCATGGGTATATGTAGGAAGCCTTCCCCCTGCCAATCCTAATTGGGGATTGGTCAGAGCTCCTCACATGCACCCCATGTCTTTCCAGCACTCTGCCCTGCCCCTTTTCCAGAACATTCTCCCTGGAAACAGAGGAGGCGCCCAAGAGCTGAAGTATAGCTCAGTCACCTACTGCTACACTAAAACCACTCCTCTGTCCCCAGATCAAAACAAACAGGCCTAGCTCACAGCATAGGCCTGCCTAAATTTCCCTGCGCTGGCAGCTTACACAAAAACCTACACTAGGACCTACCTACCTAAGGTAGAGGGTGCTACAACTAACATTGTGGTTTTTCCGCCAGAGTTCTTCCACCAGAATTCTGGCGGAACATTATAGTTTTCTGCCAAAATTATATAACATTACATTTTTTCCTGCCGGATTTAACTAACATTATGTTTTTTCCGTCAGAATTATATAACATTACAGTTTTACCTCCGGAATGAACTAAAATTACGTTTTTTTCCACCGGAATTAACTAACAGCATTATGTTTTTTTCCGCCAGAATTATATAACATTACAGTTTTTCCACCAGAACTATCAAACATTACGAATTTTTCCGCTAGAACTATATAACACTATGGATTTTCCATAGAGAGAAAAAAGTCCTGGACTGCCGCACTCCGTAGAAAAGGCATCTTTATTGTGGTGAAATGAAGAAAAAATCCAACATACAGTCAAATCAAACGTGGACGGAACAGGGATCAAAAGCTAACGCGTTTCACATCATTTGACGCTTACTCATAACTCATGAGCTATGAGTAAGCATCAAATAATGTGAAACGCGTTAGCTTTTGATCCCTGTTCCGTCCACGTTTGATTTGACTGTATGTTGGATTTTTTTCTTCATTTCACCACAAAAAAAGATGGCTTTTCTACGGAGTGCGTCAGTCCAGGACTTTTTTCCCTCTAGAGATTTGTGGAGAGCCAGCACCTGAGAGTTAAAGTAGGGCGGGAGCTTTCAGTCAGGTGCGGAGTGCGGAGACTTAGTGAGCGGCATTCCTTTTACACTATTGTTTTTCCGCTGGAATTAACCAACAGTGCAATTTTTCCACTGGAATTAACTAACATCATGGTTTTACCACCCCGCCGGCTGTCCACTAACCCTCCAGCCTGACAAGCCACGATGATCTGCTTCAAGGCCATGGCATTTTTAACTCGGGCTTCAGAGTTTGGCAGATGACATCGCTTCGCCCAATCAATGGAGCCACACGGCAACCACAAGAAAAACGCTTTGCGTGGTCCCGCAATGTAAAAATTGCCTTTTGGCAATTTAAAAAAAGTTTAAAAGAACATGCAACAGTAGCGTCTCCTGAACACCTACAGGCCGCTGCTATACCGCCCTCTCAAAAATGATCACTTTATAGGTGGCAGTAAGTCTTACCACCTGTCTGAAAGAGCCCCAAAACACTACAGTGCGTTGTGGTTGGATGTGTTGCCAAAAATGGTGCATGTCAATTTTTTGTAGACGTTTTGGTCCATGCCGAGATTATTCATTTGAATATGTTGCCTTAATGCAGTGCACATTAACACACAAAAAGATGTGTGTAAACACATGTACATTAACACAACCCACCCAGGTGCCAGGGTCTGAATGGGTCATAAATTCTGACCAAATTGCACAGCTACAGACAATACAAGATCATGCCTGTGTGATGTGTGTTAAAAAAAACAAAAAAAAAAAAAAAAAACGCTTGTAATCTCCATTAGAAGTCCATGTGATAGGGTGACAACACAGGATCACCCTAGAACAGAAAGTGCTTGAACAAGGACCTTCAGGGCAGGATCACCAGGGAAAATTCTAATGAAAGCCACAGATTTCAAAAAGAATGAAAATTTGAAATCATAGAGATTTTTGGTGAATCGGTCTGTACTTACATCATCGTTAAAAAAAATGGTGTTCTCTGAAACCCACATTGCTCACATTACTCATCATGGAGAACAGCTGATCGACTTTTACCAGCGGAAAGGTGAATATAGGAGGGCCAAATCATTTTTAATCAAATAAAACACATTCAGCAGCAATTAGCCACGGGGTCGGTTCGATTTGAGTTATTTTGATTGCGTTCATCATTTTATCTAAAGATAATTTTCTCATAAGAAGCTTCAATTTGCGCTCATCAATATTGAAAGTTTTTTTTATTTCAGAGTTTAATTATTGCAGGTCTGTATTGGTCACGAATCGGTCATTATTTTATCATGAAATATTCCAGCTCCCCCTGTGCTTTTTTACTAGTGATATTTTAAAGATAAAACCCACGCCATTGTTTTTGTAAATTCGCATTTGCACAAAATCGATGAAAGATTGCAAGAATCGATACTGTAACAACCAAGTACAATATATTAGGTAGACTAACTGTATCAAGGGGTGTAGATAAGGAGGGGAATATGGGGGTCCAAGCATCCTAGCCAGTAGTTGTTGTCTCTATCGGCTCTCCTTCGCGAACTGACATACCTGTACATCAGTCCGTGCAAGGAGGATAGCAGGCGAGCGCGTGCCTGCTGTGCGCCGCGGGTCCCACAAACTCAATGTCCGCCAGCGACCTGCAATCGCGGTTAAGAGAGGCAAAACGGGGAACTGCAAACTCTAAACAAGGTTATTCCCTGTTCTGCCAGATGACATGACACCTAGGGAACACAGTTAACCCCTTGATCGCCCCCCTAGTGTTAACCCCTTCCCTGCCAGTGACATTTTTACATTGATCAGTTCATTTTTATAGCACTGATCAATGTAATAATGTCACTGGTCCCCAAAAAGTGTCATTTGGGGTCAGATTTGTCCGCCGCAATGTCACAGTCCCGCTAAAAATCGCCGCTATTACCAGTAAAAACAAAAAAATAAATAAAATAAAAGTCCATAAATCTATCCCGTAGTTTGTAGACGCAATAGCTTTTGCGCACACCAATCAATATATGCCTATTGCGATTTTTTAAACAAAAATATGTAGAAAAATAAATATCGGCCTAAACTGATAAATACATTTGTTTTATATATATATATATATATATATATATATATATATATATATATAAATTTTTTTTTTTTTTTTTTGGATATGTATTATAGCAGAAATTAAAAAAATATATTTTTTTCAAAATTCTTCTTTTTTTGTTTATAGCGCAAAGAATAAAAACCGCAGAGGTGATCAAATATCACCAAAAGAAAGCTCTATTTGTGGGTAAAAAAGGACGTCAATTTTGCTGGGGAACAGCATCGCACGACTGCGCAATTGTCAGTTAGTGCCGTATTGCAAAAAATGGCCTGGGGAAACTCACAGTTAACCTCAGGAGAAATGCATGCTGCTTTGAGAAAAGATGGCATTGTTTTGAAGGAGCACAATAGGACAAGCTACTTGGCCGAATTGCCAGAAAGAAGCCTTTACTGCACCAATGCCACAAAAAGGCCTGGTGAGACATGTCAAGGTGTTGTCGGGCATATTGTAACCGGGCCCTTTCAGTGGCATTGGTACAGTATAGGCATCTTTCTGGCAACTCAACCATGCAGCTAATTTTTGTTCAAGTATCATCATATTGTGCGCTTTCAAAACAACCACACCGTCTTTTTCCAGGGCAGCCTGTATTTCTCCTGAGGTTACCTGTGGGTTTTTAGTCGTATCCCGAACAGTTCATCTGGCAGTTGTGGCTGCAATCTTTCTTGATCTAAAGCCTCGTACACACGATCAGATTTTCCGACGAGAAATGTGTGATGACAGGCTGTTGGCGAAAAATCCGACCGTTTGTACGCTCCATCGGACAATTGTTGTCGGATTTTCTGCAGACAAATGTTGGATGGCAGGTTTTAAATCTTTCCGCGGACAAATGTCTGTTGTCGGATTTTCCGAGCGTGTGTACACAAGTCCGTCGGACAAAAGTCCAAAGTACAAACACGCATGCTCGGAAGCAAGGATGAGCCAGAAGCGGTCGGTCTTGTAAACTTGCCTTCGTAATGGAAAATTAACATTTGTGACGCGGCAAATTATGAAATCTCCAAATGCAGCGCACAATTCTCTTCTTCTTTAATGGGATAATAATGAAGCTGCTTTGCTGGTGATACTGATGGAGTTATTGCAAACACATTTTCAAAGGCTTTTTTTTTTTTAGTGATATCAAGAATAACATTATTATGCTTTTTTCATTATCCGGTAGTTTTTAAGATCAAAGATACAACTATGTTGGTGTCTCTTGTCAATTTTGCATTGTATTTTTTAAATGTAACTGTCTACTCCCAAACTGTCATTTGAAGTAAAACACATAGCCAAGTATTATTCTACACAATTTTTTTATTGTGCATTTAAAAAAGCAAACAAATAAAATTAGACATGATATCTGCCAATAGAACTTAACCAAAAAGTGCATTCTATGCATCCAAAAATATAGAAAATATACCAAATCAAATCATTATTATTCAACCAAAAAATAAAATAAAAGCCTCATGCATGTGTCCTGCTTCTTAATATAGGGGGTCAGCAATGCCAAGAGTTGGTGAAAGCAGGGGTCCGTCGTCCGGAGATAATTCTGAAAATCATCTGGATTATTTTCCTGGAGATCCCGCACCAAAGGCATATGACATAATTGGTCACGATTAATAAACCAACCAATTTTTGGTCCAAGAAATCCTCCTCCTCCTGTTCCTGGACTGGATTTGGGTCAAAGCAATAACTCCAAGGCTATTACAAAATAACACGTTATCTCCTCCGATTCCGCAACATGTCTGGTTGACAAACGGCTGTTCAGAAATGAACTGAAAAGCACGAAATGAAAAGCTTGAAATGAAAAGCGCGAATTGAAAAGCGCACATCAACACTCACCAAACTTCTACTAACACAAAATTAGCAGAAGGAGCCCAAAGGGTGGTGCTAGAGAGCTGAAAAACCACGTAGTACGTCACTACGTTCCTGTTTGTTGGCCGACAATTCCTTGCCATTTGTATGCAAGACAAAATCCAGGCACACACCTTTGGACAAAAGTCAGAGGTTTTGTCTGCGGAAAATCCAATCATGTGTACAAGGCTTAACTGACCTTGGCTTGGTATCAAGAGACCCCAGAATTTTCCACTTCTTAATAAGTAATTGAACAGTACTGACTGGCATATTCAAGGCTTTGGATATCTTTTTATATCCTTTTTCATCTTTATAAGGTTCCATTACCTAGTTACGCAGGTCTTTTGACACTTCTTCCCCATGATCCCCATGGCTCAGCATCCAGCCTGCTCACTGCATTCACATGAGAGCTAACAAACGCATTGACTATTTATACACAGATACTAATTGCAGTTCAAAAAGCAACAGATGCGGGAAATGAACCTTTAGTTGACATTTTAACCTGTGTGTCACCTTGTGTGTCTGTACCAAGGCCAAACATTCCTGGTAATGGAAACTTTTGATGAGAGCCGTTTGGGTGATTTCTGTTATCATTATGATTTAAAAAGGAGCCAAAAACTGTGTGATAATAAATGGCTTCATATGATCCTAACCTTAAATAAAACATTTTTTTTTTTTGGCATGATCAGTCATATTTTCAATATCAATGCCAAAATGTCCCAATTTCTGCCAGGGTATGCACACTTTTGAACACAACTGTACCAGGACCCAGTAATGAAGAGTAAGGACACCCATTGACATAAGTGGACAAGCGCCCCATCTGGACACTTTTGGATGTAAACCTCCCCCAGGTGGGCCATTGATTTTAGACTGAACATTCCAACTTATGCAGAAGCCCAGCCGTGGCAGGTTCTCTTTAAGGATACCTGTAGTTTGAAGCAAACGAAGACTGAAGGAGAATTTCCTAAGCCAGAACGGAGTGTAGGAGAGAGGCGGGAGACAGATATTATCTCCTGATAAACTGCCATATTTATGTGCTCCCTGATCAGACCTACAGAGACTGTCTTATTACATAAGAAAAATCTTGCTTGCATGGTAATGAAGCACCTACATGTCTTGTGCTCGTAGCTACCTGGTAATCTATTTCTGATTAAAAACTAATTAAAGAAATTGATTGCGTGAGTTGGAAGCAAATCAGCCACGGGGATAACAGCACGGGAGAACAATGAGCACGGGAACGGGGCGTCGGGAGAGAATTTAAAGAAGAATGGCGGAAAAATTGTGTCCATTGTGTCCATATTTCTGGTTTATTTATTGAGCTTTAAAGTGGAGATGTGTAAAAATTCCCACTTCTAGGGAATTCCATCTCCCTGCATGCCAGAGGAAACTTGACAATATGATACAAAGAATTCCCCAGCAATCATACCTACTTGTAATCTAAAAAGAGTAAATGCTGCATGCCAATATTCAGTTTTAAAGGTCAATTTATTGATCTGATTGGTCAAAACTCATCATTACCTTGGAGTCTCGTAGACTGATGCGGTGCGCCACTGCCAAAGCAGACCTTCACCTTATTTTTTACCAAATTCTACTCCTTTCCCCACCCTTCTGGAAATTGTATTATTTTTTTTGGGGAGGGAGGGGGTAACTTTTCTAGTGGAGTGCACCCCACGCTTCTACCTTTGCATAGGCAAGTATGACTTCCTTCTTTATGCAAAGCCTCCTGAGATACCCACATAATGCATCCCAGAGGCTTTGGGGCTATGTAGAATACAACGTGCATGCGTAGTGGTGGGCCATCAGCTGCTAGGACCAGAAAGAGACCTCCTGATGATGTCAGCAAACATGGTGGCACAGCACCGTGGGTCATTGCAGGACAGGGTTGGGTCGGTATGTGGGTGAGCATGTTATTTCGCACTTAACCCAGCAGACCAGGTAAGAGTGGCTTAAAAGGGAAATTAATCCTAGGAGAAAGGGGGGAGGCTGAAGTTCTTCTTTAATTATAGCCCTAACAGAAGGTAAAACGCATCAATGCATGAGGAGCCGTGAGCCCTGCCATCACCCATGGTGAGAAGCTTGAGTCAGAGAGGCTGGAGAGGGATTATTTAATTTCCATCAGCCCTACTGGTCACCAAAGAGAACTTAACATACAAATAAATCCTCAAGCATAAGGCATTCTGTGCACTCAATCCCAAATATTTAGAGCCGGTTTACACCAGAATCGCACAGGAACACAGTCCGTGAACAAGGTCTTCCCTTGAAGTGCGATTTTGTAGCCCATTCATTTGAATAGGGTGCAAATCACACCAGAATGAACACAAAGTAGTGAAAAACTTTGAAAAACGTTTGAAAAACGCGCTGCACAGGCGGACGCCCTAACAATCCTATCTCAGAGGCCAATGGAAACCATTTAGCTCCCCAGCTGCTTTTGTCATTAGTCATCCACTAGGGATAACCTTCTGTCAAAGCGACTTTACTTTCCCGTCAAACCCTGCGAACGGAAACGCTGCGTCGTGCCACTCCCGGGAGGATTGTGGGAGTGCGCCCGCATGTTCTCGGAGCTTGTGTTCTGTTATCCTAATGATACGATTTAATTCCTAATGGAAGTTTGTGCGAGGGACGTGCGCACGCGGTAAATGCCAGCACCACGCCGCTGAATTACTGGCTCTGACACCAAATGCCAAACACTTCAAGTGACGTGCGCAAAAACAAGAAGTGCGTCGAGGCGGCTGGTGATGGAGGCGCTACCAATCTCGTCCAGTTATCCATCGCCGCAATCAACTTATGCAAATTGAGCCAAGGCAGGAGATGTACTTCAGGAAACCGGTCCGCGGGGAAATAAGACAACAGCGTGGAAGTCTTCAACGATTTAATGGAACGGGAAAAAAATTATTTTCAGATTTTTATTGGCCAATAATTCTATAACAAGTCAAAAATTGAACCTGAACCCCCCCCCCTCCCCCAGCAAGGAGGGAATTAAATCACTAAACTGCTAAAGCTTTATGGGAGACGCTGTCATCATCTTCCCGGGATTTACCTTAATTTGAGCTCCATTGCTGCAAGTTCTGAAAGATTCACCTTACCTTGCTAAGATTTCATTTCATTTCATAGGCCTCCACATGACATTCCCGGCCATGGACCTTTATATCCCGAAGAAAGAATGTCCACACAAAAAAAAAGATTCACTGCACTTTACTGGTGTTGTTCAGGAAAAGGCTTTCTAGTCACATCACAAGGACATACATTCTGGAGTCACTTGACTTTACATCAGCGGCGGCCCGTCTATAAAAGGCGCCGCCCCCCCTAATTTCTATGCGCCCGGCCCCTTATCTCGAAGCAGGGCGCCGGACGCATAGAGTTCTACAGGGTTGTTTTCTTTTTGTGAAGCACGTGATTAGAGTCGGAGGCTCAAATTGGCTTCAAAAAAGATGGGCTCGAGGCGCAGAGCACTGCTCCCCGAGCCCACCCACTTGTGACAATAGCGAATCAACATTCGCTATTGTCTTCCTGCTTCTTCTCCCGACCAATCAGCACAGAAAGCGGGTCCTGGGACCGGATTGGCCTTGGAGGAGAAGCGACCGGATTGGCCGAGGAAGCCCCCGAAGCCGCCCAGGACCTGGACGGGGTAAGTGAGGGGCTGGCGGGCTTGCGAGCGGGGCTGGGTGGGGGGTTTGTTTGCCGCCCCCCCCAAAAAATGAAGCTTCCTTCAGTCTTTCCTATGCCCAGGGTCATAAGCTGTGCTCTCTGTAGTCACCTCCTTGCTAGGTACATCTCTCCCAGGAACCCTCTAGGGAGGCAGCCTCACATAGAGATCTCAAGCCTGGCTTAAAAGGCCTTTTGCAATCTGCCCCACCCCCACCCCCCACCTCCATAAGGGACAGAGTGACTACAGCCAACTCCTCTTATGTACAGGTCCACTTCACCCAGCCTACTGCCCTGTCCGGGGCCTATGGGTGCTGGTTACATCTTCACAGGTGTGGGATCTGTGGCTCCCATGCCCCAAGAGACTGTTTTTCCTTCCCTACCTGACTTATATATGGGTGCTGACCCACCCTTGACAACACTGCAAGAGGGCTCTACCACCTAAAAGGGCCTAACACCTGAAGACACTGTCTGACCAGACACTATTATGGTACAGAGCCACCTAGTGGCAATATGGGTAACTGCACCAGCCTACATGCATATTGTATGTGCGTATATAGGCATATATGCATGTACGCCACACTCCCTTGATTAAAAAAAAAAAAAAAAAAGCTTGAGGAATTTTTACACGTGTGTACACATATGTGCATATATGAGCTTGTGCTATACAGCCCAACCCCACATTTTTTTTATTTTTATGCCAGTAATATTTGATGTTCATACATCAGTACCAAGGCTACTTGCAGATGGTACTTATGTATAAGCATCAGATTCATGGCAGAAAACTCCTGCATAAGGGGCGGATCACACCGGGAATCGCACAGGCACAGCACTAACGTGCATTGTGTTGCGTTGTATTGCTAAAAACTGTGTATTTCTTTTTTTTTAACATTTTGTTGCATTTCCAGCCCGGTTACTTGAATAGGTCGCCCCAACCCAATACATGTTAATGTGCAAAAAAAAAAATGCGTTGATACATGTGCATTAATACAAGGTACCAAGATGCCGAGGTCTGAAAGGGCCCCAAGAGGCAAGTTATTAACCACTTCAATACCGGGCACTTATACACTTTCCTGCCCAGACCAATTTTCAGCTTTCAGGGCTGTCGCATTTTGAATGACAATTACAAACTGTTACAACTGTTACTGCTACACTGTACCCAAACAAAATCTTTATCATTTTGTTCCCACAAATAGAGCTTTCTTTTGGTGGTATTTGATCACCACTGGGATTTTTATTTTCTGCTAAACAAATAAAAAAAAGGCCGAAAATTTTGAAAAAAAAAAGTGTTTTTTTGTTTCTGTTCCAAAACTTTGTAAATAAGTAAGTTTTTTCCTTCACGAATGAGCACTGATGGGGCTGCACTGATGGGCACTGATAAGGCGGCACTGATAGGCACCGATGAGGTGGCACCAATGAGGTGGCACTGATGAGGTGGCACTGATGGGCACTGATGATGGGCACTAATATTCGGCACTGATGGGGCACTGATAGGCGGCACTGATGGGCACTGATAGGTGGCACTGATATGCAGCACTGAGGGGGTACACATAGGTGGCACAGATGGGCACTGAAAGGCGGCACGGATGGGCATGGATGGGCACTGATAGGTGGCACTGATGTACAGTAATTGATGGTACGAATGAATGCCAATCAGTGCCAATCGGTGATGCCCATTGTAGGCACTGATTGGCATCTATTGTGGGCACCTGGTGGTAACATCCCTGGTGGTCCAGTGTGGGCATCCTTGGGGGGGGGGGGCTGCGCTGATAATCAATCAGCACAGATCCCCCCTGTGAGAGGAGCAGCCTGTCAGACGCGAGTGAGGAAAAGCCAATCACCGGCTCTTCCTGTTTACACTGTGATCAGCTGTGATTGGACATGGCTGATCACGTGGTAAAGAGTCTCCATCAGAGGATCTTTACCGAGATTGGTGTAGCGGTGTGTGAGACTGACACACCGCACCACTGATCGGCGCCCAGTCAGGATATTGAAACCACTTTGCCGCTGTCATTTTGCTATATGGCAGGTGGCAAGTGGTTAAGAATCTTGAGTTTTGTTGGCTGTGACCTCCAGAGGAGCCAGATGTTCGAAAAATACTCCCATAAGTACCCTTCTGTGCTGTTGCTTCCACTAAAAGTTAGGCTAGAATCACAATACTGTGGGTCCTGCATGCCGCGTTTGGGCAGGCACAGCAGCCTATTCATTTAAATGGACTGCTGTACCTGTAGGAGATGCAGGAAAATGGTCCCCAACCTGTAGCAAAGTCGCATGGAACCGCATGGTGCTACGGCACCATGGGGTTTTGCACACTCAAACAAGTACTGTGTTTTCAGATGCGTGGAGGCAGGGCCACTGATAAGGCAGTACAGCCAGCCCTCCTGTACTGGGCTCAGGCCCCATCAGTTCAAGAAAGGGGGGCCTGGGCACCTCCTGAGCAGGAGGGCTGGCTGTACTGTCTTATTGCAGACACCGATCCTCCTCTGCCTCCCCTGCAACGCTGCCAGCTACTCCTCCTCTTTCTCCCTCCAGCTGCACTGAAGGGGGATTGGTTCTAGAACATGCACCCCTTCCATCTGCTGTCTGTGCCCCCCTGTGTGTCCCTTTCACCCACAGACCTTCCGGATTCCCTCCTGTCCCCTCCCTCCTCTATTCTGTGGGCACACGAGGATGTTTCAGGATGGAGAGCGGGGAAAGGGGCAGGTACATATGTTGTTTACTGGCCCCTTTCTTTCCTGAATGAACACAGTGAGTGATCGGTACCAATCAGTCCTTTGTCTATTCATCACTGATGCGTTGTAAACTGTGTTTACTATGCTTCAGTTTGTGAAAGAGCAGGAATCTTCAGAGCACTTCCTATTCATTCATCTGTGCAGCAGAGGCTACAGAGAAAGGGATTGATAAATCTACAGCAGGGGTCGGCAACCTACGGCCTGCGGGCCACACCCAGCCCGCCGCCGCTAAAAGTCTGGCCCGTCAGTGCACGTGATGAATTCACATGCACCCGACCGACGGACATTTTGACCCCTTCAAGCTGTAGGCAAATATGCGGCCTTGGCATGAAGGGGCTGTACCGGGGGAAATGCCTGCAGCTGCACGCATCACCTCAGTGCTGTATTTTAGAGCTGGCGGTTGGCTTTCTTGGGATAACAACTGATGCGGCTAAGATGTCGTTTAACTGTTATCCCAAGCAGCAGCGCCTCTCCTGCCACCTTCCGTGGCTCGCCCAGGCTCTCCCGTCCTACTGGCTGGCCAGAGACCCAAACAAAGCCGGAACCAGCTTTGATTGAGTCTCGGATCTAGTAACCTGGAAGAGATGTCATGACATCACTTCCAGTTTACAGAAGACTTAAAAGCGCCAAATTTAAAAAAATGAAAGCATTTTGAATGCTTTTAAGTGCATTTTTCAAAGGGACAGTGTAAAAAAATAAATAAATTGAATAAGAAAAAAATAGAATAAATTAAAGCGGGGGGGGGGGGGGGGCAGTGTGTGTGTAATATGTGTAATATGCAGGGGGACTGTGTAATGTAAAGAGGGCCAGAGGTACAGGGGCTGTGTAATGTAAAGGAATCCAGAGGTGCAGGGGCTGTGTAATGTAAAGTGGGCCATAGGTGCGGGGGCTGTGTAATGTAAAGGGGGCCAGAGGTGTGGGGGCTGTGTAATGTAAAGGGGGCCAGAGGTGCGGGGGCTGTGTAATGTAAAGGGGGCCAGAGGTGCGGGGGCTGTGTAATGTAAAGGGGGCCAGAGGTGCGGGGGCTGTGTAATGTAAAGGGGGCCAGAGGTGCAAGGGCTGTGTAATGTAAAGGGGTCCAGAGGTGAGGGGGCTGTGTAATGTAAAGGGGGCCAGAGGTGCGGGGGCTGTGTAATGTAAAGGGGGCCAGAGGTGCGGGGGCTGTGTAATGTAAAGGGGGCCAGAGGTGCGGGGGCTGTGTAATGTAAAGGGGTCCAGAGGTGAGGGGGCTGTGTAATGTAAAGGGGGCCAGAGGTGCTGGGGCTGTGTAATGTAAAGGGGGCCAGAGGTGCGGGGGCTGTGTAATGTAAAGGAGTCCAGAGGTGAGGGGGCTGTGTAATGTAAAGGGGGCCAGAGGTGCTGGGGCTGTGTAATGTAAAGGGGGCCAGAGGTGTGGGGGCTGTGTAATGTAAAGGGGGCCAGAGGTGCAGGGGCTGTGTAATGTTAAGGGGGCCAGAGGTGCGGGGGCTGTGTATTGCTATCTTCATTTATTAGCAAGTGAATACGGCCCTCTATGCATTCACATACATTAAATCCGGCCCTTAAGTGGAAAAAGGTTGCTGCCCCCTGATCTACAGTATGTCCTCAATCACTTTTAGCCGGGGGTGGGTGGGTCTGTTAAGTAGGATGTATGGGGCCCTGTGATTTATAACAGCAGCCCTGCGTGGAAGAGCCATTTAGAATTAGTCCTCATTCACACTTCGCATAGCAGGAACTCACTTTCCCACCCGCGATTTTGTGTGAGCGATTATCACGCGATTCTGCGTGTCATGCATAGAGCAGCCCATTCACTTCAATAGGCTGCCTTATGCGTGTCTGACGCACAAAAGAAGCTCCTGCTCCTTTTTTGAGCTATTTTTAAAGTTGCGTTTTGCCGCAATTGCAACACGATTCTGTCATGCGACAATTGCTGCATTTACGGATATCGTTTAGAATGAATGGTACCCAAACGTGCGTTGCGCGTTTTTGCACCAATTGCAACAGTGATTAAAAGGCAGAATCACTGCGATTCTGCCCGCGATTCCACATTGGCAAGTATGAATGGGGCCTAAATAGTGCCCTCAAATGTCTGCTGAAAATCAGCGCAGTTTGGCTGCGGGTGCCTGCAACTGCGGGAACATGTGCGATTTACGCGCGTTCCCGCACTCGCAGTACTGTGATCCTAGCTTAGCATTTATCTGTCTATATATGGAATACTTAGCAATGCTTTTCATTTGTATTAAAAAATATCCTCTTCTTATCACATCTGGTGTAAGATTTATATAATCTTCTGAGTAAACTAATTGGCCTTAAACAGTCATAAATGTAATTTCATAAATATGATGACACGACTAAAACTGAAAATCAAATCTATCTCCATTGCTTAAAAAAATGAAATAATAATAATGAATTATAAATTCAGGGAAACTGCATGATGTTCCAAAAGTGTATTGTGCACAGAATGTTTAATCATCTTATTATTCAGCGGGCATTATCGAATGAAAAATAATTCTACATTACAAATTACAGGAGAACACAGAAACTTGGTAATTTCACAGACAAATGGCAGACTCACTAATTCACTAAATGATCGACCCAACCAGATGCTAACCCCTTCCTGCCCAACCCTGGCATCCCTTTAACTGAGCTGTGGGTGGGAAGGTCTGCCTGATCACATGATCACTGTGATTGGCTCACTGAGACCCGTTCTAGCTTGGACCGCCGCTTTAAAGTATATGTAAACCCAACATTTCATATTCCTGATCTGTGCCTGCTGTACCATGTACTTGTATGAGAAAGTCTCCTGTTCTCTTTGTATTGCTTCCTTTGCGTGAAATCCCTGGTGTGCCTGCCAGTCCCTCTGCTTTCCTATTAAAAACCGACCACACTAAGCAGAATAACACACCATGGTCAGTTCTTGAGCTGTGCTCTCCTCCAATGATCAGATTTGTACTGCGCCTCCCCTGCACAGCCATTTACTGGGAAGTTCAGTGTGCTGAGAACAGAGGAAATGTGATCATTTATTAAAAAAAAGTGGGAAAAGGGTATGTATAAAGTATTTTTTATATCTATACACAAATGTTTTGCCTTTCATTTATATTTTAAATTGAACAGGTTGTTTTACAAGGTGAATCACTTTAAAGCGGAGTTCCGCCTAAATTTTTTTTTTTAAGTCAGCAGCTACAAATACTGCAGTTGCTGACTTTTAAAATAAGAACACTCACCTGTCCAGGGTGCCCGCAATGCCGGCACCCGAAGACGACCCCTCCCTCGGCTCTCGGGTGGAGGCGCCACCATCTTCGGTAAGGGAATCAGGAAGTGAAGCCTTGCAGCTTCACTTCCTGGTTCCCTACACACGCTGCGCAATCCCACTGGTCCCTGCTGTCCTCTGGGACCTGTGTGTCTCCCAGAAGACAGCGGGGGGGGCGCCGGAAGTGGCATAGATACCCGCAGGTGGCTCGGCTATCTATACCCGGAAGTGGGAGCAAAATACCTGAATTAGACAGGTATCTGCCCCCCCTCTCCCCCCTGAAAGGTGCCAAATGCGACACCGGAGGGGGGGGGGATTCCGAAAAGCGGAAATTCCATTTTTGGGTGGAACTCTGTTTTAAGTGCTGAACCTACTTGAGAGTGTGCTGACGTGTAGGAAGTTCATCCAGGAAGCATGATATCAATGGAGTGTGGGGACACCGCACATCTGCAGCTGAATATAAAATAATAGTGAAAAACGGCCTCAGCTTCAGCTCCTCCTAGGCCACATCCACTGATGTGTTCTGCCCTCCCCCCAGGGCTAAGTAATAGAGGGTCTGTATTAGGATTAGCACATCCCACAGATGCTTGATTGGATTGAGATCTGGAGAAATTGGAGGCCAAGCCAACACCTCAAACTCGTTGTTGCGTTCCTCAAACGATTCTTCAATTCATCAGACCAGGCAACCTTCTTCCATTACTCCGTGGTCCAGGACTGATGCTCAGGTGCCCATTGTAGGTGCGTTTGGCTGTGGGTACCCTGATCGGTCTGCTGCTGTGCAGCCCCATTCACAACAAACTGCGATGTCCATTTATCCTGCTTTCAAGACATCAACTTCAGGGAACAACATGTTCACTTGCTGCCTAATATATCCCACCGACTTCTATATGCCACTGTAGCAAGATAATCAATGTTATTCACTTTCACCTGTCATTGGCCAAGTTATGGCTGATTGGTGTACAGTTAATGATTTAGGTAAAGTAGCACAGTGTAGTGTTCATTTAACCCCTTGGCGCCGACTGCCTCCTGGCGCTTTAAGAGCTCTAAAAGCGTCATGCCTAGTGTGGTCAGCTTTTAATAGGAAAGCAGAGGGAGTGGCAGGAACATCAGGGATTTCACACAAAGAGAGCAATGCAAAGAGAAACAGGATACTTTTTCACACAAATACATGGTACAGCAGGCATATATCAGGAATATGAAATGTTGGGTTTACATAATCTTTAACCGACCGCCTCCCGGCCCTTAGGAACACTAAAAGCTGGGAGGTGGAGGCGGGCATTCAGGTCATGTGACCAATGTGATTGGCTGTCACAGTCGTCACATGATCAGAAATCTCTTCATCGCAAGTATGCATCAGGAGCTTACTGATCCCCGCGCGCTCTCAACATGGTAAGTTGTTTACACGGGGCAGCATATTTGCAGTGGTTCGGCCTTAAGGCCCAACCGCCAAGAGGCCGCATATATAAGGTGGCATCAAAAAGTTTCCAGACTAGCTCTGTTTACAAGAAAGCACTTAATTTATCTACATTTACACACTATCACCTTCAAAGGTGATGAGGACCCTGATGAAGTGGTGCCCCTGCCACTTCTAGAATGTGTCCTGGAAGTCTTCTTTTCGAAGCGTGTCAAGCACCTTCAGCGATTCACGCTGGATCTCCTCAGTGGTGTCAAAACGGCGACCTTTGAGCTAGATCTTCATCTTCAGGAAGAGGGCGAAGTCGGCAGGAGCCAAATCTGGCGTGTAGGGTGGGGGGCGGAAGTGAGATCATGTTGTTTCGGGTGAGAAGCTCACATTTGTTCTAAGTTGATGTCAATGATGAAATAGCAGATGTGGTAACACACGTGGTTAGAATAGCACCAGTTGCACAGTTCCCAATGTACACAGGACGATGAAGGCCCCTTGACCCCCCGCCCTAAGGAAAGGGAGCCTTGACTGCTGGATGCTTGGCAACCAAGCGGGGTGTCAACCTAATCAGGGAGTCGCAGTGGCTCCGTTGGGATTGGCTACAATGGCACAAGGTGGCTGGGTGGAGCTGGAACTCTAGAAAAAGGCTACGCAGAGGCACGTCCTACTACTTTCAAGAGAAGTTGACGTCACAAGAGTTTGGCACACTGACTTATGAAGGTCGGTGCTCCCTGTGACTGTGCATGCAGCCCTGTGCTTCCATATGTTGGCGTGTTACAAAACTAGTCTCAAAACTTTTTGATGCCACCTTATATGCGCACTGTCAGCGCCAAGGGGTTAATATGGTAAATAGGGAAAAAACAAGAAAAAAAACAAAACAATCTAATGCAAATGGTTATAGAAAGGCCCCAACGTCAGCTCTAAATACCAGAACCTCTTCTCTTTAAATATAAGGCATGGATTCTCAGCTGTCAGGCTCTCTGTCTTTTTCTAATGGCTGGTTCTTTCCTTTCACTGTCAGCTCCTCCAGCCCTTGGGGTCTCCAGGGCCCCGCCGGTTTTAGCCTCGTCTCACAAACCTTCAGTTAAGTTCAGTGTGTCCTCTGGAGCTTGGCCTCCCCAGGTTTAATCCAGCTGTACAGAGTGCAGCCCTACAGGGAACCCGGGGCCGTTATCAAAGCATGACCGCCGAGTCTAAAGCAACCAAGCACAAGTGCAAGACGATC